>NC_142875.1:84826052-84983684 GCF_051225735.1 Oryctolagus cuniculus
ATTCAATAATCCTAAGTGTTCACTCAAGAAAAATAGCAATACCTCAATAAGAGGAGTGCCTTGTGAATTTAAATTGCCTAATCCTTCATACCTCTGTTTGACTATTCAGGACCCTTGAAAGCCCAGTGGAACAGTTCTGCAAACCGGGAGAGCTTCCCAGTCATTGCAGGAAAAAGAATGGGTGCACAGCTCATGAACTGCCTCTCTTTGACCTGACAACTTGCCACAGTTGTCTCAGGGTTTCTCTTTATTTGATCTGACTTGGAGCTCTCTCTACGTGAGAAGTCCTACCCACAAGGAATTTGTCAAGACAATCAGTAGAATTGTCCAACATTGCAGTTGCTTAAAGAAGCATTACCAATTGGGGCTAATAAAAGGCTGTCCAAAAAATGTAAAAGAAACTGTGAAATCCATAGGAGGCTTCCAAGAATTCCTATGTATTCCTGGAAACCTAGCAGACCACAATCATGTGCAAGGTTGTGAACATCCTTGAGCCATGCGCATGCCCATAAATGAACTAAGAAGGCCCTACCCACTCAATTTTTCTGACCCAGAGGGTCTGCAGAACAGGAAGTGAAGGCTAAGGTAGAGTTTACACTGACTGCAGGGGCTTTGAAGTTGGGCTCGCCATACACACAGAGGTCCTAGGTAAAGGATGAAAGACTTATTCAATCTGTGATTGAGATCTTTCATTAGCTTTGGAAAATTTCTAGCTTCTACCTCTTTAAATATTATTTTGGGGGCCAGCTCTGTGGCACAGCTGGTTAACGCCCTGGCCTGGAGCGCCAGCATCCCATATGGGCGTCAGTTCTGGTCCTGGCTGCTCCACTTCTGATTCAGCTCTCCTCTGTAGCCTGGGAAAGCAGTGGAGGATGGCCCAGGTCCTTGGGCCCTTGCACCCACGTGGGAGACCTGCAAGAAGCTCCTGGCTTCAGATCGGTGCAGTTCTGGCTGTTGCAGCCAATTGGGGAGTGAACCATCCAATGGAGGACTTCTCTCTTTCTCTCTCTCTGTCTCTCTCTCTCTCTCTCTGCCTATCCTCTCTCTCTCTCTCTGCCTATCCTCTCTCTGTGTAACTCTGACTCTCAAGTAAAAAATAAATAGATCTTTTAAAATAAATAAATAAATATTATTGACTCCATTATAGGTCTCCTTTCATTCTGAAACTGCAATTGTATAACTTTGCCATGTACTCTTTTGCTTTCTCTACTTCTACATCATCTCTGCTCTATATGCATCAAACTAATCCACTGTTGGTGGGAATGTAAACTGGAGCATCCACTGTGGAAGGCAGCATGGAGATACCCCAGAAAGCTGAAAATAGATCTACCATATGACCCAACCATCCCACTCCTGGGAATTTACCTAAACAAATGAAATCAGCATATGAAAGAATTATCTGTACTACTCATGTTCACTGCAGCTCAATTCAGATTAGCTAAGATATGGAATCAACCCAGATGCCCATCAACTGATGACTGGATAAAGAAATTATGGTATATATTCACCATGGAATACCACTCAACAAATAAAAAATGAAATCTTGTCTTTTGTAAAGAAATGGATGAACTGTAAACCATTATACTTAGTGAAGTAAGCCCATCCCCAAAAGACAGATACCATATGTTTCCCTGATGTGTGGTAACTATTAGAGTACCTAAAATGTAATGTATTGGAGTGAAATTGACATTTTGAGATTTGATGATTATTTATAACCCTTGTCTCTACTGGTGAGGAACAGTGTGGTTTTTTTCCTTCATATTATTTGTTGAACTCTTTACTTAGTGTAGGGTTAATCTTATGAGTATAAAGTAAACTGAAAATAGAACTTTCTAAAAATTAAAGAGTGGGAATAGGAGAGGGAGGAGGAAGAATGGTAGGAGCATGGGTGGAAGTATCACTATGTTCCTAAATCTGTATATATGAAATACATTAAATTTGTGTACCTTAAATATAATTTTAAAAAAGAAGTCTCAAAAAAAGAAGGGAGGTGGTAGGGGAGGAAGTTCTAGTGAGCAATGGCTGTCTTATGCAGGTGAGGTTTCCCAGGTAAGAGCCACCTGCAGTCCTCTCTCTCTGGGTCAGGTGTAAGACCTCCAATCTCTTCTTCCTGTGGAAAGACTCTGGTAGGGGTGGACATCAGACAGAGTGGCCCGTGCCTGACTCTGGCTATCACTTTCAGAGATCTCCAATTGCTCTCAGTAATGAATATGCTGAGGAAAGATATTTGGGGTGGGACATTTTACGCTCTCTCTCAGGTCATTGGCATTGGGTACACTCACCCTGGTGTAATCACCACCAGCCATCTTCAAAACTCCTCCATCTTTCCCAACTAAAACTTCACTTCATGCCTGGTAAATGACAGCTCCCACTGCCCTGCAAGAACACAGGGAAATTCATGCCCAAACCCGACACCACAGTCTGCGCATCCTTTTAAATTACAGGCCCTTAGAGACCAGATGCTGGTCTGCTATTTCCTTGTCTGCCTAAAGACTGGATGTGTGGACGTGCGTGCTAAAGAGAAAATAGTTGCCTTCAGTCCTGAGGTTGCATTAAATAAACTCACCTCCTGCTTGGAAGTCTGAGGAATGTCACCACACCTGCCTAGGCTTTGTCCAACTATTGTTTGCTTCCTAGCTCCTGCATTCTTCCAAAGAGAAATATTTGTAAACTATTGTCTGTCCTTTTCTCCTTTTTTTTTTTTTTTGACAGGCAGAGTGGACAGTGAGAGAGAGACAGAGAGAAAGGTCTTCCTTTGCCATTGGTTCACCCTCCAATGGCCGCCGCGGCCGGCACGCTATGGCCGGCGCACCGCGCTGATCCGATGGCAGGAGCCAGGTGCTTCCTCCTGGTCTCCCATAGGGTGCAGGGCCCAAGTACTTGGGGCATCCTCCACTGCACTCCCTGGCCACAGCAGAGAGCTGGCCTGGAAGAGGGGCAACCGGGACAGAATCCGGCTCCCCAACCGGGACTAGAACCTGGTGTGCCGGCGCCGCTAGGCGGAGGATTAGCCTTGTGAGCCGCAGCGCCGGCCGTCTGTCCTTTTCACCCATTCATTTCCTGTAAACATCATTTACTGCATCTCAAAAAGAATTACGACATGGCCGCACCCCCCTCTGCCCTACAAAGAAAGGTATGAAGAAAGAGATATTAGCCTGTACACCTCACCATGTTAGTGGGTAGCCACTAGTTTTTTCTTTTGTGTATGCTAAATAAATTTTTGTAACTCTTTCTCCTATTAATCCTTTTTTATTTAGTTTATTTTATTATTACTTGAGAGGCAGACACACAGACAGGGCGGGGGAGAGAGAGAGAGAAAGAAATAGAATGAGCACTAGTTAGGCTGCCACCTGCAGGGCTGGTATCCCATATGGGCGCTGATTCGAGACCCAGCTGCCCCACTTCCAATCCAGCTCCAATCCAGCTATTGTGTGTGGGAAAGCAGTAGAAGATGGCCCAAGTGCTTGGGCCCCTGCACCCATGTGGGAAACCCAGAAGAATCTCCTGGCTCCTGGCTTTGGCCAGGGCCAGCTCTAGCCATTGCAGCCATTTGGGGAGTGAACGAGTGGATGGCTGACCTCTCCCTGCCTCTTCTCTCTCTCTCTCTGTAACTCTGTCTTTCAAAATAAAATAAAATAAATTTTAAAAGAGACAAATGAATATTAAACCCAAGTACTCTGATGTGGACTGTGGACATCTTACCTGATGTCTTAGCTCACTGCTCCTATTATTTTTTCGATGTCAGTGCACCCTCCTGAACCTTCAGAAAATATAAGGGATGTTTTCCCTTTGCCCCATGCCTTCTTCTCCCAGTCCCTGGCAATCACTATCCTCCTGTCTGTCTCTGTAAATGGGACAGTTCTGCTACTTCATGTAAGTAGACTCTTCAGCAACTGTCGTTTTGTGACTTAGTTGGGTTACCATAACTGTAAGGCTCATCCATGTTGTAGCATGTGTCAGAATTTCCTTCCTTTTTAAAGAATGAAAATATTCCATTGTGTGCAGATACTACATTTTTTCTATGTATTCATCTGCTGATTGACAATTGAATTGCTTCTCTCTCGGCTACTGAAAATAATACTGCTCTGAACCTGGGCTTACAAATCTTTGCTTAAGCCTCTATTTTAATCTCTTTTGCGTATACAAGGGTACTCCAAAAAGTTCATGGAAAATGCATATTTTGTAAAAAGCTATGAATGAATTTAAAATATTTTTGGAGCATGTTAAACTTGTCCTTCAATACAATTTTTCTATAAACTTTTTGAAATGCCTTTGTATATTAGGAAATGGAATTGTTGGATCATGTGATAACTCAGTTTCATTTATTTATTCATTGAGAGAAAGAGAAAGCTTCCATTTGCCTGTTTGCTCCCTCAATGCTTGCAACAATCAAGGGGCTAAAGCTGCGAGCTGGAACTCAATCCAGGTGTCCCTGTGGGTGGCAGGAACCCAACTACTCGAGCCATCACCACTGCTTTCCTGGGTCTGTATTAGTAGGAAGCTGGAATCAGCATCTGGAGCCAGGAATTGAACCTAGGTACTCTGATGTAGGATGTGGCATCTTAATCACTGGGCCAAACACCTGTCCTTGTTTTTCGTAATTTGAAGAACCCATGCTGTTTTCCATAGTATTAATATTTGACTCCTCCCCTTACTGGGTTTCCTCTTGACACCCCAAAACTGAAAAGCTTCTTATAATATTCCCCCCATACATTTCCTGAAATATCTCTGCTTGTGCTTCAACAATAGCCTGATTGTATCTTTGAAGTTCCTATTTTTTTAGGTGAACCACGAAGACTTAGTTGCACAGGTGCAGAGGGAACACAGAGCTGAAAGCCATAAATCAGGCAACCTCAGCAGGTGCAGGAGGCAAAACCTAACCTGTGGAATAAGAGACAGAAGCACAACCAGAAGCTCACGTAGGAAGTCTCAGAAGCAAGGGGCCCATTGAGCAGGCAGATTTGGTGCTGGAGCCCTGCTTACGAAACTACCAGAAATGGCTGGTTCTGAGTCACTCCAATCAGCACTTGCCTTGCTAGACCTCCTACATGCCAGCTTTCCCTGTCTAAATAACAATTACCCTCCCCAGACTCTCAGCTGGGCAGATGTGAGCCAAGACTCCTGTCTCCTTTACCAGTTGGCTACACAAATAAGGTCTTTCTTTCTCCCAAAATACTGATGTCACAGTTTATTCTTTGTGTGCTTCAGAGCAGTGAACCCACCTAGTTTAGTGCCAAGTATATGCACCACTTTATACCCTCACCAACAATGCCCAAAGTTTCCATTTTCTCCACATGCTCATCAACACTTTCTATTATGTTTTTACTCTGTGTGTATGTGTTTGTTGGTTTGCTATTGTTGTCGGTAGCCTAGCCATCCTAACAGGTGTGGTAAATTAAGTTTTTAGTTTCAATGATTACATTTTTCTTTCTAGAGTTCCATTCCACTTTGTTTCCAAACTTCTGTATGATTTACTAAATAATGTTAAACATAGTTATTTGATATCCCAAGTATTTCTCTATCTGAAATTTCTTTTTTTTTTTATTTGACAGATGGAATTAGACAGTGAGAGAAACAGAGAGAAAGGTCTTCCTTTCCGTTGGTTCACCCAACGGAAATGGCCGCTGCGGCCGGCGCACTGTGCCGATCCAAAGCCAGGAGCCAGATGTGTCCTTCTGGTCTTCCACGCGGGCGCAGGTGCCCAAGCACTTGGGCCATCCTCCACTGCCTTCCCAGGCCACAGCAGAGAACTGGACTGGAAGAAGAGCAGCCGGGACTAGAACCTGGCACCCATATGGGATGTAGGTGCTGCAGGCGGAGAATTAGTCCAGTGAGCCACAGCGCCGGCCCCCTCTATCTGAAATTTCTGCACACACGTGTCTCTTGTCTCCTGTTATTGCTTATCTCCCTTGTTCTTCTGAGTTAGGTTGATTTTCTATGAAACCTTTGCAAGGCCCCGGTTGAAGGTAAATTTTTAAAGACAGGATTGATGCATATTTTTGCCCATACCTGAGAGGCACTGCCAATCAGGGACTACTTTAATTTTTTTAAAGATTTATTTATTTATTTGAAAGTCAGATTTACACACAGAGAGAAGGAGAGGCAGAGAGAGAGAGAGAGAGAGAGAGAGAGATGTCTTCCATCTGCTGGTTCACTCCCCAGATGGCCACAACTGCTGGAGCTGCACTGATCTGCAGCCAGGAGCCAGGAGCTTTTTCTGGGTCTCCCACGTGGGTGCAGAGGCCCAAGCACTTGGGCCATCTTCCAATGCTTTTCCAGGCCATAGCAGAGAGCTGGATTGGAAGTGGAGCAGCTGAACTCGAACTGGCACCCATATGCGATGCCGGCACCACAGGCAGTGGCTTTACCGGCTACACCACAGCGCTGGCCCTGACTACTTTAAATTTAATTCTAATGTGAGGTTGTTCAGGTCACTTGTGATACAGATTTGTATTAAAATTTACGTGGGGCCCAGATTGAGATTATGAATTCTCAAGAGAGACTGCTTTTCCCCTCCAATGAACAGCAAGGTCAAGTCCAGCAGGTGTCTCCACTGTTTGCCTCTGCATGTTGGTCCTTAATTCTTTTTCTCCCTGGTGTAGAATATTGCTCTTGGGGTCCCAGCTAAATGCAGGAGGGAGTGTCTTCTATTAGATTTACCAAAGGCAGTAGTCCATCAGCTATAATTCCTTGCCTGAACTTAATTAAGTTGGGGGATACTTTACATTCCTTTGGAGGAAAAGGGCCACAGCAAAGGCATAAGTTCTTCTCAGATTAATGAGGAGTTTTAAAGAAATTCCATTCACCATTCCAGAGTTCTATGTGTGGTAGGGAAGAGCACGACAAAATGATTCAAAGAATGAATTAGTGAGAAGAGTAAGGAATTTAGTATTTTTTAAAAAAGATTTATTTAATTAGTTATTTGAAAGACAGAGAGAGAAGGGAGAGAGATTTTTCCATCTGCTGGTTCATTCCCCAGAGGCCTACAACAGTCAGGCCTGTACCAGAACAAATATCTATGCTAGGAACTCCATTCAGGTCTCTGAAGTAGGTGGTGTGAAACCAAGTACTTCGGCCATCACCTACTGTCTCCCAGGTGCATTAGCAGAAAGCCTGATCGGAAGTGGACTGAGACTCAACACGGCACTCTGATATGGGATGTGGGCATCCAAAGCAGTGGCTTAATTCACTATGTGTCAACGACCACACCCATGCATGAGAATTTTATTTTTAAAGATTTATT
Organism: Oryctolagus cuniculus; assembly: GCF_051225735.1. Classification (NCBI taxonomy): domain Eukaryota; kingdom Metazoa; phylum Chordata; class Mammalia; order Lagomorpha; family Leporidae; genus Oryctolagus; species Oryctolagus cuniculus. The sequence goes on from NC_142875.1 coordinate 84,833,296, forward strand.
TTATTTAATTGGAAGGCAGAGCTACAGAGAGAGGGCAGAAGCCAGGAGCCAGGAGCTTCATCCAGGTCTCCCACTGGGTATAGGGGCCCTATCACTTAGGCCATCTTCCACTGCTTCCCCAGGTGCAATCATGGGGAGCTGGATATGAAATGGATCAGCTAGGACAAGAATCAGAGCCCATAGGGGATGCTGGTGTCTTCTGGTAGCAACTTAACCTGCTACACTACAGTGCTGGCCCTGAGTAAGAATTATTTAAGGGGATGGTGCCGTGGCTCACTTGGTTAATGCTCCGCCTGCGGCACCAGCATCCCATATGGGCGCTGGTTCTAGTCCCAGTTGCTCCTCTTCCAGTCCAGCTCTCTGCTGTGGCCCGGGAAGGCAGTGGAGGATGGTCCAAGTGCTTGGGCCCTGCATCCTATGGGAGACCAGGAGGAAGCACCTGGCTCCTGGCTTCGGATCAGCGCAGTGCGCCGGCCGTAGAGGCCATTTGGGGGGGGTGAACCAACGGAAAGGAAGACCTTTCTCTCTGTCTCTCTCTCTCTCTTTCACTGTCTAACCCTGCCTGTCAAAAAATAAATAAATAAATAAAAACTCCTGTTACAGATTTCATTAGTAAATAAAATAAGTCTTTAAAAAAAAAAGAAAGAATTATTTTTATTTTTAAAAAAAGTGGGGGAAGAGGGAGAAATGTCCCTATTTGATATTGAACTACCTCACGAAGCTGTCCAAAATAAAATGATACAACACCATGTAGCAATAAAACAATGGAACAGCCTAAGCACGGGAGACCCCAGAAATATGAGCTTAACTTCATTGCTTATGTTGTAAGAAATCTGAGGTGACAACTGACTACAGAAAAGTTGTAAAATCACATTGCCTATGGGTGACTGACCAAACTCTGATCAGTAAAAGCATTCTAGAAACAAAAGCACTAGAGAAATCAAAGGAATGCTAACTAGATAAAAACAAAACGCTTGTACTGAAAAAGATATAAAATTACAAACCTCGCTACCACCTAGGGAAAAATCCTGAGCAATATCAAAAGGGAAACAGCTTCTGTCCTGTGACACATGGTGTAGCTGCATTACTTTAAAATATGTTCGTTTCTACTTTTTTCCCCAGACTTCCTAATAGACCCTCAAAATGCTGTCTGCAGCTATCCGAAGTGTGTCAAGTCACCCGGACAATGAATTGGACTTCCTGCAGATCTAAACTGCCCTGTTAGGATTCTCGTGTCACCTAATGAACATCCTTTAGCATTTCTTTTTTTTTTTTTTTTTTTTTTTGACAGGCAGAGTGGACAGTGAGAGAGAGAGAGACAGAGAGAAAGGTCTTCCTTTGCCGTTGGTTCACCCTCCAATGGCCGCCGCGGCCGGCGCGCTGCGGCCGGCGCACCGCGCTGATCCGATGGCAGGAGCCAGGAGCCAGGTGCTTTTCCTGGTCTCCCATGGGGTGCAGGGCCCAAGCACTTGGGCCATCCTCCACTGCACTCCGGGCTACAGCAGAGAGCTGGCCTGGAAGAGGGGCAACCGGGACAGAATCCAGCGCCCTGACTGGGACTAGAACCCGGTGTGCCGGCGCCGCTAGGCGGAGGATTAGCCTAGTGAGCTGTGGCGCCGGCCGCCTTTGGCATTTCTTATAGCACCTGTGTGCTAATGACAATTTCTCTCAGCTTTCATCGATTGGGAAGCATAGAGCTCTATTCCATCCTGAGGATATTTTTGCTGCATACAGACTTCTAGGTTGAAAGTTTGTTTTCTTTTTCTTTTTTTTTTTTAAGTGCCATTCCATTGTGTTCTACCTCCATTGTTTCTGATGAGAATTCAGAAATCATTCTTAACAGTCTTTTCCCTTGTTTCTGACGTAACTAACTTTTTTTTTCTCTGCCTTTTTTTTTTTTTTTTTTTTTTTTCGGACAGGCCGAGTTAGTGAGAGAGAGAAACAGAGAGAAAGGTCTTCCTTTCTGTTGGTTCACTCCCCAAATGGCCACTGCGGCGCACTGCGCCGATCCGAAGCCAGGAGCCAGGTGCTTCTCCTGGTCTCCCATGGGGTGCAGGGCCCAAACACTTGGGCCATCCTCCACTGCACTCCCTGGCCACAGCAGAGAGCTGGCCTGGAAGAGGGGCAACTGGGACAGAATCTGGTGCCCCGACCAGGACTAGAACCCTGGGGTGCCGGCATCTCAGGCAGAGGATTAGCCAAGTGAGCCGCGGCGCTGACCCCCTTTGCTGCTTTTATAAAATGTTTGACTGTGGCTTGTGTGCTTTCCTTTCTATTTGTCCTGCCTCTGGTTTGCTGAGCTCCTTGGGTCTATACATTATATTTATCATCAAATTTGGAAAACTTCCATCTTTGTTTCTTCACGAATCTTTCTCCGCTGAGTGCCTGATTTTTGGACAGAAACAAATTTATCTTCCAGGGGCACAGCATCCTGGAATCCTGGGCCTTGGAATGCCCTCCTTCTCCCCAGCGCCTTCCAGCAGTAAGGCCCTTTGGGCAATTCACTTAACTACTCAGAACTTCCGTTTTCTTCCTATGGGGGAAGAAATTATAATCCCCACCCTGTCCAGTGCAGTGGGGGCTCAGAAAGGAATTGGAGGGTATAAATCAATAGTGGATGTTTGTTCAAAACATTTCTTTAGGAAGCTTCAGTCAACATACTCATAGAATCAATTAGCCTCCATTAACACCTTAAAAGACTAGTTCCTGGAATTATCTGACATACAGCAAAGCAAAGGAAGAAGTTGCATGTTCCTGTGTGGGTTTGGAGACAGAAAGCACAGGAAAAGTGCCCAGCAGGAGTCCCCAGGCTGGAGAGAGCTGGCACAACACAGTGTTGATCAGCAGTCTGGTTTTCCTGACCTGTGTGCAACAGAAGTGTTGTGTTGATCTATTATCAATGAGAGAATGTGCAAAATGAGCCATCTCCCCACTGGACATACTTGGCTACAGCAAAACCACAAGGTAGACCAGATGTCTCGGCAGAACCCTTGTCCTGCAGTTCTCACCACCTGAGTGTTGTTGCTTGAATCTGACACACGTTTTTAGACCTCGATTCTTTGTATAGAGTTTTTAGTACCAAGAAAACAGCAGTGTCCTAAGTGCAAGAGATAAACAGCGTATCTAAACTACCTATTGTGTGTGACTCGTGGTGAGGGAATGTGTGCCTCTGTTGGTAGAGGGGCCTCCTGAGTTGTTCCCTGAGTGCTTGGGATGAGCGCTGGAAACCCATGCTGGAGATGAGTGGGGTGGGCTCCGGGCTGCTGGGAAGAGAGATGTGCAAATGAGGGGGCAGTGAGGACACAGGTCAGAAACAGGGTGACAGGATGCCTGTCAGGTGAGAGTGGGAAGCTGCCTGCTTGTCCTAAGTGAATGAGTCCAAGCAAGTGTTGAAATACTGTTCATCGGGGCCGGCGCCATGGCTCACTTGGTTAATCCTTCACCTGTGGCACCGGCATCCCATATGGGTGCTGGTTCTAGTCCCAGCTGCCCCTCTTACGATCCAGCTCTCTGCTATGGCCTGGGAAAGCAGTAGAGGATGGCTCGAGTCCTTGGGCCCTGCACCCGTATGGGAAACTGGAGGAAGCTCCTGGCTCCTGGCTTCGGACTGGCACAGCTCCAGCCGTTGTGGCCAATTAGAGACTGAACCAGCAGATGGAAGACCGCTCTCTCTCTCTGTCTCTCACTCTCACTGTCTGTAACTCTAACTCTCAAATAAATAAATAAAATCTTTTTTTTTTTTTTTGACAGGCAGAGTGGACAGTGAGAAAGAGAGACAGAGAGAAAGGTCTTCCTTTTGCCATTGGTTCACCCTCCAATGGCCGCTGCGGCCGGCGCACCGCACTGATCCGATGGCAGGAGCCAGGTACTTATCCTGGTCTCCCATGGGGTGCAGGGCCCAAGTACTTGGGCCATCCTCCACTGCACTCCCTGGCCACAGCAGAGAGCTGGCCTGGAAGAGGGGCAACCGGGACAGAATCCGGCGCCCCGACCGGGACTAGAACCCGGTGTGCTGGTGCCGCAAGGCGGAGGATTAGCCTAGTGAGCCGCGGCGCCGGCCAAATAAATAAAATCTTAAAAAAAAAAAATACTCCCAATGGTATCTGCTGGCATCTACTCACGTATACCGTTCCCTGTGATTGGCAACATGTATGTCTCATGAATGGGGAGAGATTTTTGGTATAGACAGAAGGTCAAGGCACCACGGCAAACACACTTAGATGACTTGTAGTCAGTGAAGGTCTTTCTCTTTCAAGTTTTAAAATTCTACCCAAAGTTAATCAGTAAGCCAACAGTTACACTGTCTGTGTATCAGTGCTATACATATAAGCCTCCATAAAAACTCAAGATTTCTTAACAGGAACAGAGGCAGCTAAATCATAGCCCTCTGTATCCCCTGACCAAAGAAAGAACTTACCAAGAAGAGGAACTTGTATATTTTGTCCTTATGATAGTCAATTCAAGTTCTAGTGATTTTTTTTTATTTTAAAGATTTTTATTTATTTGAAAGGCAGAGTTAGAGAGAGGCAGAGGCAGAGAGAGAGAGGTCTTCTATCTGCTGGTTCACTCCCCAGATGGCTGCAATGGCGGGAGCTGTGTTGATCCGAAGCCAGGAGCCAGGAGCTTCTTCTGGGTCTCTAACATAGGTGCAGGGGCCCAAGGACTTGGGCCATCCTCTACTGCTTTCCCAGGCCACAGCAGAGAGCTGGATCAGAAGTGGAGCAGCCGGGACTCGAACTGGTGCCCATATGGGATGCCGGCACTGCAGGCGGCAGCTTTATACTGTGCTGTTATCTATCCTGATCTGGTGAGAGCCTCTGGAGAGGGCCAGCGGGCCTGCCTGCAGTGTGTTGGCACAGGAGACCGCGGACCCTTCTGGAAAAGCACTCAACCTAAGGGGGAGACGGCCAAGTTCTCAATCTGGGTCAAGCCTGGTGTTGAAAGGGAAGGAAGGGAATTTCTGATTATGGCTCAGAGCTCATATTGTATCCTCAGTCCAGTGTCCAAGACTCCCAGAGGAAATAAACTCAGCTAGAAAGGGGGCAAAACACAGCACGTCTCTGGCAGTGAGAGCGCGAGGTGGTGCCAGTGTGTGGCGTTGTGTGGTTGTGTGACAGAACTAGCTAAAGTGGACGTGAACCTCCTTTTCCCTGCCTAGAGTGCAAGCCCAACGTGGCTGGAGACATCACCAGGCTGGATGGGGGGGTGGGATACAGATTTTCCTGGTCCCACTGGGAATGAGTTGGAGAACACGTAGCGAGTAGGGCAGTGGGGATTTATGGTGGATAGGTGGACACCTGGTATTTACATGTCTGCTCGCCTTCCTTTCTCTGTAATGCTACCAGGACCACCAGTCCACTTCCTGTCCCCATGGCCCTCCTTATGCCCTGCAGAGGTGATAGCATTGGAGCCAGGCTCTCCACTCACAGACCATCATCCTGTGGAATCAGCAGTAGACGCACAAGCTTGGGCAGATATGTGCCCTTTGGCGGAGTTGAAGCAGTTGCTGGAAGGGGTCTTTTCCTGTGTTGCAAACTGCAAAGATCATTGCTCCCATCAGCGGAGAGGTCTGACAGATGATAAAGTCATCATAAAGTCGTCACGTGAGACAGAAAGAGTGAGATAGCCTTTGAGGACCCGAATCCAGGTGTAGGGGCAAAGGGAAAATTTCCACTCTGCCCTCTGTGGGTTTGCTGACATGAACTGCCACTAGGCAGATTCATAGGAGAAAAGGCATACATGTTTAATTATGGGCACAGGGAAGTCATAGAAGTAACGTCCCAATGCACTAACAAGGTTCAGTTGTCCTTATGTCCTTCTTCATCAGAGAGAATGGAGGGATGTAGGTCAGTTAAGGGGAGTAAATGAGTTTTTAGGGGAGAATGAGTGGGCACAAAGCACAGATGATAGTTTGCAAATGATTCCTTGGGCAGTTGAATGGGCCCAAGAGACGGATAATAGCTTGTGGCAAAGACTGTGCAGGTGCAGTGACATTCTTCATGTGACATGTCCTTTCTCGGACACCAGTGTAGTTAAAGAGACTTCAGGGAGGGGACCCAGGGACATTGTTTTCTTTTTTGTCAGTTCCGGGACTTTAGTAGATAAGGGACTTCTAGGGTAGACCCTTATCTTGTGTTTGCCAGGAGAGAGAAACAATTGTATAAAAAAGTCCTTGCTTCTAAGCTTTTTCCAATTTCTTTGAGTTCAAAGCTGCCCATCATACCACAGCACCATACTTTGGAGTGTCATTTTTTGAGCCCCAGCACAGCCCAATGGACATTTGGCTCAATCCTTAACTCCCCAGTTGCATAACAACGCAGTCCTGCTACATCTTGATCAGGTCTCCTGGATGACTTGCAGTTGTAGTGGATTTGTCTTGATTTTGACCACTTAAAAGCTGTGCTTTTGCTGCAAAGAAATGATTAACACTTGAGGAGACAGACACACTTGCACTGATTTGACTTTCACAATACATATATGGATCAAAAGCTCACACGGTCCCAATTTTTCGGTGTTGATTAAGAATTAATTCAGGGGCTGGCGCTGTGGTGCAGCAGGTTAACACACTGGCCTGAAGTGCCAGCATCCCATATGGGCGCTGGTTCAAGTCCCAGCTTCTCCACTTCCGATCCAGCTCTCTGCTATGGCCTGGGAAAGCAGTGGAAGATGGCCCAAGTCCTTGGGCCCTTGTACCTGCGTGGGAGACCCCTAAGAAGTTCCTGCCTCCTGGCTTTGGATCGGCACAGCCCCGGCCGTTGCGGCCAATTGGGGAGTGAACCATCGGATGGAAGACCTCTCTACCTCTCTCTGTGTAACTCTGACGTTCAAGTAAAATAAATAAATCTTAAAAAAAAGAATAAATTCATAAAAAGACTGTGGGCTGCTATGACCAAGAAAACACAAAACTCAAAGAACGAAGTAAAGGACAAGTCATTCTGTCCCTGGTCGCACTGCTGGCGTCTCCAGCTATCATACGGAAATGTTCGTGCACGCACTTGTATGGATCTCAGAAAATCCTGTTGGCACTGTGGCGCAGCGGGTTAACACCCTGGCCTGAAGCACCGGCATCCCATGTGGGCGCCAGTTTGAGAGCTGGCTGTTGCACCCACGTGGGAGACCCGGAAGAAGCTCCTGGCTCCCGGCTTCCGATTGGCATAGCTTTGGCGGTTGCAGCCAATTGGGGAGTGAACCATCGGATGGAAGACCTCTCTCTCTCTCTGTCTCTTCTCTATGCAACCCTGACTTTCAAATAAATAAATAAATCTTAAAAAAAAAGAAAATCCTGCCGGCGCCGCGGCTCACTAGGCTAATCCTCCGCCTTGCGGCGCCGGCACACCGGGTTCTAGTCCCGGTTGGGGCGCCGGATTCTGTCCCGGTTGCCCCTCTTCCAGGCCAGCCCTCTGCTGTGGCCAGGGAGTGCAGTGGAGGATGGCCCAGGTGTTTGGGCCCTGCACCCCATGGGAGACCAGGAAAAGCACCTGGCTCCTGGCTCCTGCCATCGGATCAGCGCGGTGCGCCGGCCGCAGCGCGCCGGCCGCGGCGGCCATTGGAGGGTGAATCAGCGGCAAAGGAAGACCTTTCTCTCTGTCTCTCTCTCTCACTGTCCACTCTGCCTGTCAAAAAAAAAAAAAAAAAAAAAAAAAAAAAAAAAAAAGAAAATCCTAAAAAAGTTAGTGTCTTGAGAAGACGGTAACCAGTGACTCCCAGGTGCCCAGGAGTATTTCTCCTAAAGTGTTCACAGCCCCCTTCTGTGGAAGGCAGCCTTGTGTTATGGCTTAGGGGTCCTGGTTTCCAACAGCCTGCGGTGATCTCTTGGCATCCGTTTCTCCAGGCCGTGAGAGAAACAGGAGGTGATGCAATGGCAAGGTGTCTTTGGAGGCAAAGAGCCTCTTATCTCAGCTGGGGAGGAGTCGAGAGGAGAGCCTAGGGCTCTGTCCTCCCATCGCTGTTCCGTGTGGAGCCTATGATTCTCACGTGGAACCCCCTCAACTTAAGCGTCATTCATATATGCAACAGATGTGGAGTGCCCACCCGGACCCCCTACTTGTCACGCAGTGGTGGACAGGGCAGAAGCCTGGCCTTTATGGAATTCACTGCCTAGCTGAGGAAAACAGTTAGTGATGACAAAATGTGACATTTGTTATGAAGGAGGAAGTATGATCGAGACTGCTAGTGATACACGAGAGAGTTCAAATTCCCACAAGCCGCGGCATAAAGAAGCTATTTACTGACAGCATAATATTTTTTTATTTTAAAGATTTATGAATTTGAAAGTCAGAGTTGCACAGAGAGAGAAGGGGAGAGAGAGAGAGAGAGAGAGTTCTTCCATCTGCTGGTTCACTCCCCAATTGTCCGCAATGGTCAGAGCTGCACGATTCTGAAGCCAGGAGCCAGGAACTTCCTCCAGGTCTCCCACATGGGTGCAGGAGCCCAAGGACTTGGGCCGTCCTCTACTGCTTTACCTGCAGCTTTACCTGCTACACCACAGTGCCAGCCCTGACAGCATAATATTTAGAGCTGCAGCTGTCTTCAGGTTTGGCTGGATCCAGGACACCAGCAATATAATTCAGTCTTTCCCTCTAATCCTCATTCCCTCATCTTTATGTCTCTGACCTTTGCTTTCTTCGCTATGAGCTACGTTCTCAGGCAGGTGGTGTTGCTAGCAATAACAGCCCCTGGTAACTCCAGAAATAGGCCATCCTTGGTGCCTGAGATCTCAGGAAAAAGGAGGGCCTCTTTCTCCCAGTGCCCGCAGCAATCGCCTCCGGTGCTCAGGTTGACTCCCTTCGCTGCAGGCCGGCCTCTGCATTGGTGATTGTCCCCAGAGATTTGGCTTTCGTGTGTGACTGCTGTGTTTTATGGGTGAACCTTGAGGCTCCACTGAGAAACCGCAAGGTGAATTCTTGAGGATTTGGGGGCAGCCCCCAGAGATAATCTGCCCACCTCCTATCGTGTACTATGGGGTACAGTGGAAAAAATGACCCACTCCACTCTAGGGCAGCAGGCCACTTATTGGAGGAAGAGGACATGGGTAACAATTCATGTAATGCTAGCTAACTTTTTTTAGGACTTATTTATTTATTTAAATGACAGAGTTAGAGAGAGAGGTAGAGCCAGAGAGAGAGAGGTCTTCCATGCACTGGTTCACTCCCCAACTGGCTGCAATGGCCAGAGCTGCCCCGATCCGAAACTAGGAGCAAGGAGCTTCTTCCGGATCTCCCATGTGGGTGTAGGGACCCAAGGACTTGGGCCATCTTCCACTGCTTTCCTAGGCCATAGCAGAGAGCTAGATCAGAAGAGGAGCAGCCAGGACTTGAACTGGTGCCCAAATGGGATGCTGGCACTGCAGGTGAAGGCTTTATCTGCTTCACCACAGCACTGGCCCTAACATTTGCTTTTTAAAACTTATGAAAGAGAGAGAGAGAGAACTTGCATCTTCTGTTTCACTCCCCCACATGCCCATAATAGCCAAGACTGGGCCAAGTAAAAAGTGGGAGCTGGGGACTCAGCCCTGGTCTCCTGTGGGTTTCAGGGATCCAGCCAGTTGAGCCATCATCTGCCTCCACTTAGGGTCCACAGTGGCAAGAAGCTGGACTTGGGAGTGAGAGACAAGTATGAAACCCAGGCGCTCTGATGTGGGATGTGGCACCCTAACAGGCATCTTAACCATTAGACGAAACATCTGTCCTGATTAAACGCTTGCTCTGTGCCAGGTGCTGTGCTAAGTACCTCACATCTATCATCTCATTTAATCTTCACCACCACCTCGGAAGCAGGGTCACTATCGTGTCCATTTCAGAGAAATACAGTTTAGCCCTGAGAAGTTAAATAAGTCCCTTAAAGCCTTACGGGAAGGGGCAGGTGTTGGGTGCAGCAGGTAAAGCCACTGGCTGCAAAACCAGCATCCCATATGGGCACCAGTTCATGTCCCTGCTGCTCCACTTCTGATCCAATTCCCTGCTAATGGCCCAGGAAAAGCAATGGAAGATGTTTCAAGTTCTTGGGCCCCTGCACCCATGTGGGAGACCCAAAAGAAGTTCCTGGATCCTGGCTTTGGTCTGGCTCAGCCCTGGCTGTTGCAGCCATCAGCTGAGTGAATCAGCAGATACAAGATCTCTCTCTCTCTTTATCTCTCTGTGTGTGTGTCTCCCCCTCTCTCTGTAACTCTGACTTTCAGATAAATAAATCTTTCTATTTAAAAAAAGCCCAAGGTAGTAAATGGCCAGCGTGTTAGGTATGTTCAGTGGGAGGGGACAATGGGACGGTGCTCCTGGTGAGAAATGGTAAGTATCTCGACAGAGCCAGAGGTACCCCTGAGGCCTGGACTCCGAAAGGACAAGGCACACCGGGTGGAGAGGCTGAATTAATGCTTAATTAATGGGTGTGAACACACTGGGCACTTGAGCAGCCCTGTTTCCTCACTGCCTTGACTGTATGGCAGAGCACTGCTTTCAGAGACCAAGGCGCTAGTCATGGAGCCATTGGAGGGGACCTGCTCTTCGAGAAGTGCAGATCTGTTTGGGCCTGTGGTCATCAGTAGGGCCAAGTTGTCTCAAATATCTGTACTACGGTGGCAGAGATGGGCTAGAAGATGCCAATCGATGACAAGACAATTGAGGTCACCCTGAGGCACTGTCAGACGCCTGGGGCGTCGAGTGCCCACTATTTGACTACTTCTAACCGCCAAGGAGCTCTTGGGTGAACTTCATCTTCACTTCATGCACAGCTAAGACCTGTTTTAATCCGTACTTTAAAGAGGTCTCCACCAGAGACTCATCACGATGCAGTCAGTATTTAAGTGCATTTAACGACCAGGACGGCACAGGCACCAACCAGTCCAAACGAGTGCTGGGCTATTAGCAGGAGTTCTGTGAAACTGATGCTAACCAGCTGACTCTGACTCTGCTTGTTGCGATTGTGAATCCTCTTTGCACCCAAGAGTTAGCAACCAACACTGTCTATGATAGTGATGGTCAGTGGGGGCATTTTGCCTTCCAGGGGTCATTGGCAGTGTCTGGAGACATTTTTCGGTCTTGAGAGGATACAACTGGGGTCTTGTTTAAAAGCCTGGGATCCTGCTGACCACCCCACAAGCAAGAAGCATCTGGCCCCGAATGTCAACAGGGGTGATGCTGAGGAGGCTGCTCTCGGTGACACCCTCAGTCCAAGAGCAGCTGCCCGTGCTCTGAACTGTAACAGAGCTTTCACAGATGGTCTTTCACAGGTGGACGGAGGTCCCCGTCACCTTGTTGACTTGGGGATCAGATAACTTGCCATCAGCTCACAATGAAAAGCTGTTTGGCACATACCACTGCCCCTGGGACTTTTGTCCACATTAAACCTTAGAAGGCAGAGAATAACAGAGCCAGGCAGTGATGAAGGTATTTGGCTGGGTTTTTCCTTGCATTAGTAGAGTGTGCACTAGGTGAAGGTTATTTATGACAATGATAATGATACTGGGAAGCTTTTATGGAGCCATTATTGTTATGTGCCAAGCTCTGCTTAGGGAATTGTCAGGTGTTATCTCAATTCTGACAGCACAGATGAGGAAACTGAGATCTAGGGAGGCCAGTTGCCTGCCGAAAGTCACGTGAACGGCTCTGCCTCCGCCATCTGTGTCCTTAGTCTGCGCCCTGTGCTCACTGCCACCATAGCCCGTTCTTCAAGAAGGGTTTTGGATCACATGCAACCCTAAGAGATCTAATGCCCAGGCTGTGAGGTTAGAGTAGCTTAGGGCAAGAATGGGATGTCTACAGATCTGCACAAGTCATTTAGAAGTCCCAAATGCCTTTGCTTCACCACCAAGAAGATCCTGGGGTCTTTGAGGGAGCTGAAATCATGTATTGTTTTTTTCTGACTTAATGCAGCAGAAAATGATAGTTTCTAGGGTGAAAGAACCACTGTGGCCAGGCTCCCGCAAGTGTCTCGCCTTTCTGGAAGTTTAAGGAAAGGGGTGGCTTCGGTTAAATGAAATCTCTGCAGAAATTAGCTAACCCCCATGGAAAGAGGATGAGCAGGTGCGCCACCTCCAGGTGCCACACGGAACCCTAAAGGTCCTAGGCAGCCCACCTCTGATTGAGTGGGGCTGGGGTGCTCCAGCAGAAATGGCAGTGGAAGAGTGTCAGGAACCTGGGCCCAGGCCCTACTACCCTTCCTCTGATTTCCTCAGGCCAGAGAGGAGAGGAAGGAACAGGAGGAGGACAGAGGAAAGGAGAGAGGGTAGGAGGGAGCCAGCGGTTCTGACCCCTTCCTCTTACACATTACCTCATCTCATCCTCACAGTCATCAGTCAAGGGTAATATTGTTCTCCTTTTAGCAGCCTTTTAGAGGTTAAATAGCTTGACCAAGGTCACGCCGTTGATTAATGAGTGAGTTCAGCTTCACACCCACGCCTGGTCCATGCCAAGAGCCCTGTTTTTTCCACTCTGCGGCTCTGTTCTCAGTGGGAAGCAACAGCCTTCGGAAGCTGATAGCATTGTGTTCCTATCAGCCCAGGGCAAGGGGATTGCTTGTGTTGGCAGCATCATACTAAGCCTGGAATGATACAGACAGGGAGAGGTGGAGAATCTCCAAGGTTTTCCTTTCTTCCACGTTGGGCAGGATTGCTGTGAGGGCAGAGAGCAATGGTGGGAAACACCTTAAAAGCCACGCACGAGCAAATAAGCAGATGAATGGGCCAGTCTGGCACCGCACTGTCAGTCAGAGGGCTTGGCTCTGCCTCAAATTGGGCCTTTGACCTGGAGGACCCCATGGGGCCCCCCTGAGGCTGTATTTTCCAGCTCTGAGTCAATCTTTTTTTAAATACAACACCCACCATATTAAGGGCATCTGTAGCAGAATACTTCAGACTGGGTGGCTTAACCAACAGATCTCTATTGCCTCATGGCTTGGGAGACCAAATGTCCAAGGTCAAGGTGTTTGCAGTGTCATTTCTTGTGAGGATGCTCTCCCTGTCTTGCATGGCCACTTTCTTACTGTGTCCTCATGGGCTTGGTGCACACACATGTGTAGTGTTTTTCCCTGCATGTCCTAATACCTCTCTCTCTCTCAAGATTTATTTATTTGTTTATTTATTTGAAAGGCAGAATTTAGAGAGAGAGAGAGAGAGGAAGAGAGAATCTTTCATCTGCTGGTTCACTCCCCAGATAGCCAGTGCTATCCCCCCCCTTTTAATAAGATTTATATGAAAGAGTTTTTTAAGCTTTTATTTAATAAATATAAATTTCATAGGTACTGCCTTTGGATTATAGTGGTTCTTCCCCCCATACCTGCCCTCCTACCCCCAAACATTCCCACCTCCTACTCCCTCTCCCATCACAGTCTTCATTAAGATTTATTTATTTATTTATTTTGCCAGGCAGAGTTACGACAGTGAGAGAGAGAGAGACAGAGAGAAAGTCTTCCTTCTGTTGGTTCACTCCCCTAATGGTCACTATGGCCGGCGCTGTGCCGATCCTAAGCCAGAAGCCGGGTACTTCCTCCTGGTGTCCCATGTGGGTGCAGGGACCCAAGCACTTGGGCCATCCTCCTCTGCCCTCCTGGGCCACGGCAGAGAGCTGGACTGGAAGAGGAGCAACCGGGACTAGTACCCGGCGCCCCAACCGGGACTAGAACCTGGGGTTCCGGCAGCTTTGGGAGGTGGAGGATTAGCCAAGGAAGCCACGGCACCGGCCAAGATTTTTTTTTTTTTTGACAGGCAGAGTGGACAGTGAGAGAGAGAGAGACAGAGAGAAAGGTCTTCCTTTTTTGCCGTTGGTTCACCCTCCAATGGCCACCGTGGCCGGTGCGCTGCGGCCGGCGCACCGCGCTGATCCGATGGCAGGAGCCAGGTACTTATCCTGGTCTCTCATAGGGTGCAGGGCCCAAGCACTTGGGCCATCCTCCACTGCATTCCCTGGCCACAGCAGAGAGCTGGCCTGGAAGAGGGGCAACCGGGACAGAATCCGGTGCCCTGACTGGGACTAGAACCTGGTGTGCCGGCGCCACTAGGCGGAGGATTAGCCTACTGAGCCGCGGCGCCGGCTAAGATTTATTTTTAATTATATTTATATACAGAAGATCAACTTTATACTAAGTAAAGATTTCAACAGTTTGCACCCACACAGACACACAAAGTATAAAATACTGTTTGAAGACAAGTTTTACTGTTAATTCTCATAGCACAACTCATTAAGGACAGAGGTCCTACATAGGGAACAGGCGCACAGTGACTCCTGTTGTTGATTCATCAATTGGAAAGTCAGAGTTAGTGATAGGTCTTCCATCTACTGGTTTACTCCCCAGATGGATACAATGACCAGAGTTGGGCCAGATGGAAGCCAGGAGCCAGGAACTTCATTTGGGTCTCCCACGTGGGTGCAGGGCTATCCTCTACTACTTTCTCAGGAGCATTAGCAAGGAGCTGTATCAGAAGTGGAGCAACCAGGACTCGAACTGGTGCCCATGTGGGATGCCAGCATTGGTATCACAGGCAGTGTTACACAATCTAGCACTACACAGGCCTCCTAATCTCTTTTTAGGACACTGGTCAGACCCTAAAGACCTCATTTTAACATAATCACTTCATTAAAGGTCCTATCTGTAAATACTCTATGGTTACCTGAAACATTTGGGATCAGAAGTGCTTCAGTTTCTGGATTTTCTTTCAGGTTTTGAAACACTTGCATATACTCAATGAGATCTCTTGGGGATGACATCGAGTCTAAACTAGGATTTTGTTCATGTTTGGCATGCACCTTATTCACATAGCCTCGGGGTAATTTTATATGAACAGTATTTTTAATAGCGCTCTGCATAAAAAGATTCATGGGGTGGAAGTTTAAGCTTGTAGTATCATGATGACTCAAAAGTTTTGGATTTTGGGGAATTTTGATTTTCAGATTAGGGCTGCTCAGCAAGCAGATTCACATTCAGCAGTAGGAGGGGTTAGGACTTCAACACATAAATTTGGAGGGGAGGGGTCATGAATCAGCCCACAACACGCCATATATTTAAGAATGCTCTCGTGGGTTTCCTAAACTTAAATGTCAATGAATATAGGAGTCATGTCTTAAAGAACGCAGCAAAGGGATATGGGAAATTCAAGTCACTTTCACGGAGCACAAAAAGCTTCCGAGCACTGTGGACACCCAGTAGGGAGCATCTGCAATGGCCTTCACATTGGAAGCAAATTCTAATGGCTAGGAAGGGGGAGGAAGAACCCCCTCTCAGTGACTCGGGCTAAGGCTCAAGGTAGAGGATCCATCAGTGCTGGAGTACTGAGTGGCAGGGCTCCCGCTAACCAGGGTCCCCCATTTTTGTTCACAAACCGATGCTAAAGGAAAATGCATTGAAGGGAATCAGGCCAGTTTTGGGGGGAAGCCTAAAGCGCTGGACTTTCTCAACACTTTTAAAAAATATTTTTATTTTGAACTATAAATTGGGAAAATTTGGCATCATTTTATCTTTAGAGCTCATTGCCCTGGTTATCTGGTTGCTGGGTGCTAATGGCCTGAAACTCCTGTTAATAGTTGGATGCCAGGGAATGGGTGTTTGGTGCAGTAGTTAAGGTACCATTTGGGACCTGTGTCCATATTTGAGTACCTGGGTTTGAGTCCCAGCTACACTTCCATTCCTTCCTTCTGCTAACAGGAACTTGGGAGACAGCCAGGTTGGGACGGCTCAACTGCTTAGGTCCCTGCCGCCCACATGAGAGACCTGGATTGAGCTTCTGGCTCCTGGCTCTCTCTGCTCACCTCTGTCTCTCTCTGCTGTTCAAATAAATGAAAATGACAAAACAAGTTTTTAAAAAAAGTTAGTTGCCGGGGCCAGTGCTGTGGCATAGTGGGTAAAGCCTCTGCCTATAGTGCCGGCATCCCATATGGGCGCAGGTTCGAGACCCGGCTGCTTCACTTCCAATCCAGCTCTATGCTATGGCCTGGAAAAGCAGTAGAAGATGGCCCAACTCCTTGGGCCCCTGCACCTGCATGGGAGACCAGGAGGAAGCCCCTGGCTCCTGGCTTCAGAACGGTGCAGCTCCGGTCATTGCGGCCAATTGGAAAGTGAACCAGCAGATGGAAGACCTCTCTCTCTCGCGCTCTCTCTCTCTCTCTCTCTGCCTCTCCTTCTTTCTCTGGGTAACTCTGACTTTAAAATAAATAAATAAGTATTTTAAACAATAAAGTTAGATGGCAAGCATGGTCTCCTTAGCAAATTGCAAGGACTGTGGAAATTGACAGTGTCGTCTTGGATGTTCTTTGGCTATAAAGTTTGTAGGCAGGATGGGGCTGAAGATAAACTATTACTTTCTGGTGCAATTATGATTTCTTATAAAAGATATATGTATTTTATTATTTAAAAGACAGAGGTGGGGGGAGAGAAAGCGAGAGAGAGAAAGAGAGAGAGAGAGAGAGATCTCCTCTCCGCTGGCTCACTCTCCAATGTGCTCAGCATCTAGATGAGGGCGAGGCTGAAGCCAGGACCCAGAAACTGGATTCTAGTCTCCCATGTGGGTGGTCCTTGGGCCATCATCTGCTACTTCTGCACCTATTAGCAGGAAGCTGGATCAGCAGTAGCAGCAGTTAACCCACTGCACCTCGCACCAGCCCCCAGTTCCGATTTTCAATACATCTATTGAGTTTACTATAACTTTTCAATGTTGAAAATTGAAGTAATTCTATGAAAGAATTAAAATTAATTCTTTTTTTAAGATTTTATTTATTTATTTGACAGGTAGAGTTACAAACAGTGCGCGCGAGAGAGACAGAGAAACAGAGAGGTCTTCCTTCTGTTGGTTCATTCCCCAAATGGCCGCAATGGCCGGAGCTGCGCCAATCCGAAGCCAGGAGACAGGAGCTTCCTCCTGGTCTCCCAAGTGGGTGCAGGGGCCCAGGGACCGGGGCCATCCTCCACTGCTATCCCAGGCCATGGCAGAGAGCTGGACGGGAAGAGGAGCAGCCGGGACTAGAACCGGCACCCATATGGGATGCCAGTGCCGCAGGCGGAGGATTAACCTACCATGCTGGCCCCTAAAATTAACTCTACAAAGGCATTTAAACTCCCTCGAGGGACAACATTTGTGTAAGTTTCCATCCCGATTAAATATAAATTTATGTATGCAGAATATATATAAACTCACATATTTTTATATATGTTTGAATGTTTACAGTCTAATGCTGGATAATGACTTTCAGTCAATGATGAACCATCTATAACAGTGGTCTCATTATATCACTAGTGAGGTCATAACCATCTAAGTTTGAGTGAATACATGGTGATGTTTATGCATCATTGCCTAACAGTGCATTTCTCAGATTTTGTCCATGTAATTAAGCAATGTACTACTTGTAGGCATGGATAAAAATTGAAAGTATAGTGCAGACAGATATTATTCTTTAATAATTCTAATTATAATCTGAATACTTTCCACTACATTATGTGTTATTGGCAACATGATGTTTAATGGCTGTTTAATATTCTTTTATGAATGCATCCAAATGCTTTTAAATGATCTTTTATTTTTAGATATTTATGAAGTTTTTTCTTTGGCTGTGAGAAATGATCTTATAACAACTATGTATGTATGTACATCTTTGTGAACATCTGTCATCATTTTTTAAAGCTGTATTTTCTTACAAAGAGGTCCACTGTGACAAGGGCCCTTCCTCTTGAGGGTAGACCCATTGCTTTTGTCATGGAGAGAGCACCGTGTCACAGGCATGCATGAAGCTGGTGTGAGAGCACTTCTAAAAACCTGGGTGGAGTTCTAATTCCGTTCTCCATCAACGGACCAAGAGTTAACTCCTCTAAGCCTGACAGCTGCAATTTCTTCCTCTCCTCCTCCTCCTCCTTCTTTGCAGATTTTTTTTAATTTTATTTTTTTAATTTATTTGAAAGGCATAGTTAGAGGGGGGCCCAAGGACTTAGGTCATCCTCTGCTGCTTTTCCAGGCCATTAGCAGGAAACTGCATCTGAAGTGGAGCAGCTGGCTCTCAAACTGGTGCCCATATGGGATGCCAGCACTTGCAGAAGGAGGCTTAACCTGCTTTGCACAGTGCTGGCCCCAGGGGCTGCATTTGCCATCCAATTATTTGCTAGGCGCTTTTTGTTGTGGTTTTGGCTATTCATTGTCAAGGTGTTGTTAATTTTTTTGTATCTGAACCAAGACAGTTCCTAGGGACTCTCTTAGGAGAGAAGAGATGAATGAATCAGGTCTTTGAAATACATGTGATGGAAACTCAAGGCAAAGTGGCTTTGGCAAAAAACAGGCACCTCGCTGGCTCCTCTTCCCAGCCTCAGTGGGTCCTGATCCAGCAACACTGCCCGGCCTACAGAAAGCTAACAGACTTTATTCCAATTCTCTCTTTTTTAAAAATTTACTTATTTATTTTAAAGATTTATTTTATATATTGGAAAGACGGAGTTACAGAGAGAGGTAGAGACAGAGAGAGAGGTCTTCCATCCACTGGTTCACTCCCCAGATGGCTGCAACGGCCAGAGTTGTGCCGATCTGAAGCCAGGAGCCAGGGACTTCCTCTGGGTCTCCCACATAGGTGCAGGGGCCCAAGGACTTGGGCCATCTTCCACTGCTTTCCCAAGCCATAGCAGAGAGGTGGATCAGAAGAGGAGCAGCCGGGTCTCGAACCAGCGGCCATATGGGATGTCTGCGCTTCAGGTCAGGGCTTTAACCCACTGCGCCACAGCGCCAGTTCTCAAAAAATTTATTTTTCTTGATTTGAAAGGGAGAGTGACAGGGGAGAGAGAGAGAGAGGGAGACTGATCTTCCACCCACTGGTTCACTTTCCAAACAACCACACTAGTTGGAGCTGGGCCAGACTAAAGCCAAGAGCCAGGAACTCCATCCAGGTCTCTCAGGTGGGTATCAGGGGCCAGGACTTTGGCCATCTTCTGCTGCTTCCCCAGGTGCATTAGCAGAGAGCTGGATTGGAAATGGAGCATCTGGGGTGCAAACCAACGCTCCTATGGGATGCCGGCATCACAGGTGGCGGTTTAACCCACTGTGCCACAACACAGGCCCCGATTCCAATTCTAAAAGTACTTGACAAGTGACCTCAGCTTACATCATCTGCCCACATATCACGGGCTCTCACCATAGCTAGGGCCCACCTAACACAGTTTCTCTGCTGAGGGACAAGGGATTTGGAAAATAGAAGCTCCTCTGGAGTCTGTGATAGTAGGAGGAGGTGAGAGGCAGAAGAGCATTGCCCAGAAGAGAGAGCACTGTGGGTCCTGGAGGAAGGGAGATGAGCTGCCCAGGTGGCAGTAAAGGTCTTTGAGGGCGGCATTGACAGCTGTGCTTAATACCTCTCCCCCTCCCCCAGCACCCAGGAGCCAACCACAGATAGCCGGTTCCTGCAAATGCATCTTTGTGTTCACTGTGAAGGATAAAGAGGGGCCAGCGCTATGGTGCTGAATATCCTGGCTGAAGCGCTGGCATCCCAATATGGGCACCGGTTCTAGTCCCCGCTGTTCCTCTTGCGATCCAGCTCTCTGCTATGGCCTGGGAAAGCAGTGGAAGATGTCCCAAGTCCTTGGGCCCCTGCACCCATATGGGAGACCCAGAAGAAGCTCCCGGCTTTGGATCGGCGCAGCTTCGGCCGTTGCGGCCAGCTGGGGAGTGAATCAGCGGATGGAAGACCTCTCTCTTTCTCTGCCTCTTCTTCTCTCTGTGTGACTCTGACTTTCAAATAAATAAATAAATCTTTAAAAAAAAAGGATAAAGAAGAAGGCTGCTTTGATGTGGCAGAAGATTCGCTCCTTGTAGCATGTCGTGTGGCCCTGTGGATCAGGCTGGTGTCCTACCTGGCAGCCCCGTTCACTGGGCACTTGTGGTGCGCCAGGCCCAGGGCTGAGTGCTTCATGCACCTGCTCTCATTTACTCCTCACAGGACTGACCATCCTGACCTTGGTAGTGAGCAAACCAAGCCCTGGAGGAAAGTGAAATAATCTGCCAAAGTGTGTGTGGCTTACAAGTTGCAAAGCCGGGGTTAGAGCCCATGTCTTCCGACAGCAGAGCTCACATGCTCACCTTCCCAGCATGACTGATGCAAGGGTGCATTCTCTGTACTGTACATTCTGTGGGTTTGGACAAATGTATGACATGTCCACCACTGCAGTACCAGACACCAGGTGTCTTGTGCTCCAATCTTCATCTTTTTGCTTAAAGGTTTATTTAATTTATTTATTTGAAAGGCAGAGTTACAGAGAGAGAGATTGATTGATTCTCCATCCGCTGGTTCACTCCCCAAATGGTTGTAACAGCTCAGGCTGACCAGGCTGAAGCCAGGAACCTGGAACTCCAGCTGGGTCTCCCATGTGAATAGTTGGGGCCCAAGTACTTTGGCCATCATCTACTGCTTTCCCACGGCCATTATCGGGGACCTGGATTGGAAGTGGAGCAGCTGGGACTTGAATCAGCATTTTGACACAGGGAATGCTGGCTTAGCCCGCAGCACAAGACCAGCCTCTTATCATTTTACAGAACAGGTTTTTAACAAAGTCTGACTTTACCAATTTTTTCTTTCATGGATTGTGCCTTAGGTGTTGAATCTAATCAGTGGTCACCAAACCCAAGGTCACCTACATTTTCTCCTGTGATGTCCTCTGAGAGTTTCACAGCTTCGCTAAGGCCTTTGGTTCATTCTGGGTTAAGTTTTGAGCGCCCAGACTCATTTTCTGCCTGCGGCTTGCGCCCTTTGCTGAGACCCCTCTTCCACGGCTCTCTCGGCCTTTGCACCTTTCTCTCGCTACTCATTTGTATCTACTTCTGGGCTGTCTGTACTGTTCATTTTTCCATATATTTTTCATACTTATCATGAAGTTTGTGCCTGCCCAACAGTTGGTAAAATTCTTATTTTAAAGATGAAATCATTGAGGCTTATAGTGGACAACCTCTCCCCAGGCCAGCAGCTGGCAGGAAGTCCATAACTGTCTAACTCGAATTCTGGCCATTGTCTGAACAGGGTCCTGCCTAGTGCTGTGATGCAGGGAGTTGGTCTCTGTACTCGAACCCTGAATGGCGCCCTCTAGTGCTTAAATCCCATATCTCCTTTCTTTAATTGTCTTGGAATCTGACTCAACAGCTCCTTGGTTAGGATCTAGGCACCCTGTCTCCCACGGTTTCTCTGGGTCTCTAATGTGAATTCTGACCTGCCCAAAGCTTAGCTTAGCTTAGCTTAGCTTTTCTATTTTCTTTCCTTCCTTTATTCCTTTCTTTCCTTCTTTCTCTTTTTTTCAAGATTTATTTATTCGAAAGGCAGAGTGACAGAGAGAAAGCGGGAGAGAGAGAAAGATGAGAGAAATCTTGTATCTGCTGTTCCCTCCCCAGATGGCCACAACACCTAAGGCTGGAGTGGGCCATAGCCAGGAGCCAAGAACTCCATCCAGGTCTCCCGTGAGGGTGACAGGGACCCACATACTTGGGCCATCATCTGCTCCCTTCCCAGGTGCATTAGCAGGAAGTTGGGTCAGAAGCGGAGCAGCCGGGACTTGAACTGGTGCTCTGACATGAGATGTCAGAAGTCACAGGAGGCTGAGTTAACACACCGTGCCACAACATCACACCCGAAAGCTTTTCTGAAAGCACTGTGCCCGTTTCATCAGCATCAGCACCCTCTGGGTTTGTGTTTGTGTTTGTTTGTTTGTTTGTTTTTTCTGAGACCTTGGGTACAGCAACTTTTCCTCTGGTTCACACTGATCCTTTATACTTCCAGGTCACTTGCATGTGGCTGAAGTCACTGAGCCTCTCCTGTTATCTTTCTGAAGGCCTGCTGAACTGCGTGGTGTTACAGAACACTCTCATTGCACAAGGCACTCTGGGTTGGTTCTCTGCATTGCCCGAGCAGAGCATCTCTACGATGCTCTAACTCCTATTTCCACTGCTGGAAATAAAACTGTCCATGGTTTTATGACAGAAAGTGATTGGAAAAGGTAAAAATAAGATGAAAGGTGAATTGGTCATTAAAAAAAATTTATTTATTTGAAAGGCAGAGTTACCATCTAGAGAGGGAGAGACAGATCTTCCATCTGCTGGTTCACTCTCCAAATGGCCACAATAGCTAGGGTGGGACCAGGCTAAAGCCAGGAGCCTCTATCTGGGACTCCACATGGGTACAGAGGCCCAAACGCTTGGGCCACTTCCTGCTGCTTCTGCAGGCACCTTAGCAGGGAGCTGGATGGGAGGTGGAGCAGCTGGGACTCGAACCCGGCGCTCATAAGGGATGCTGGGGTCACAGGCATTGACTTAGCTCACTGCCCCCCAACACCTGCCCCTGGGTGGGCCGTTTTAAAGTTACTTTCCTTCTCAGGCAGGAACAGGGAGGTAGAACAATGGAAAAATAACCAGTGAGTGAACATCAGGTCACTTGAGTTTGCCTTGTTTGTGTGAGGATCCTGACAGAAGCTGCTGGGGAATGGGGCCGCTCTGGACTCTGCATTCTCAGGTGCTGTACACAGCCCGGTTTCCTCCTGCGGGATGCGGCACTTTGACACAGGTGACTCCATTTTGATTTTGAGCCTGGTCTGTTGAGGTCCCGTGCAGGAGCTTAGTCTGAAACAATGACCCCTTGTAATTTTTATTTAATCAAACCTAAGGTTTGCTTTCTATTAATACAAGCATATGAGGATCACAGAATCAGTGGCAACAATCATGGGGTGGGGAAAGAAGGGTGTACTGTCAAGTTCATGGTATAATTCAGTGAAGCCATCTGTATAACTATGTACCTAGGAATATGACATCCACACAACTGCTACATTCTCCCTCTCTGTATCGCCCATAAAGAAGAGAAAATGGGTGATTTCTGGGAAATATAAGATTTATAAGCAAAACAGAGCTAAAATAGTTTGCAGAAGATCCCACAGCAAATGAAGTAGCGGAGTTCGCCTTCAAATCCCCACCTGGGGCTAAAGGCAAAGCAGGTAGACTTGACTCCAGGCCAGAGCCAGGAGCCTTTAGACTGTGGTGTTGGCAGGTGGAGGAGGCCCCTGGATGCCAGACACCTCCTTCTGTGATCTGAGGGCAACACATCACCTGTGACAATTTTTTTTAAATTTATTTTTTTGACAGGCAGAGTGGACAGTGAGAGAGAGAGACAGAGAGAAAGGTCTTCCTTTGCCGTTGGTTCACCCTCCAATGGCCGCTGCAGCCGGCGCACTGCGGCCATAGCATCGCGCTTATCGGAAGCCAGGAGCCAAGTGCTTCTCCTGGTCTCCCATGCGGGTGCAGGGCCCAAGGACTTGGGCCATCCTCCACTGCACTCCCGGGCCATAGCAGAGAGCTGGCTTGGAAGAGGGGCAACCGGGACAGAATCCGGCGCCCCGACTGGGACTAGAACCCTGTGTGCCGGCACCGCAGGCAGAGGATTAACCTAGTGAGCCCTGGCGCTGGCCACCTGTGACAATTATAAAACAAAGGGTGTGGGGTGGCTTATTATGGAGCCAAACGCTGGCCTTTGCAGATGCAGATGCATTCCTAGGTGCTCACTAACACTTTTTGTGAAGCCAGTGCCCTGCAGTTCCCTACTTCATAAACTGCTAGGCTAGTTTCAAGGGCAGAAAACAGCCAGCTGCTGACCCAGGAGCCCCATTACTGAGCAAGGGCTTGGTGGTGCTGGTGGTGGCTGGGGCGGGTGGGAGGTGTGGAAAGGCTTTAAAGCAGGCAGATACCATCCGCCCTTGTCCTTTCTGTTTCCTTAGAAATATGGGGGAGCGCGGTGGTCATCTACCACTTACTCAATGTCACAGATTACTGGATCTTCACAGGTTGTGTTTCTTGGTTTCTGGAGCAAAGACAGACAACTGCACGGGAGCTCATGGCACCAACACTGTGGGATTCAGGACCACCGCTCTTGGCAACACTGGGAGAGTGACTGGGAAGGCAGCTGAGGCCATTAGCCCACCAGCCTGCTGTGCAGGTGCCTGGCAACAGGTGGATTAGGCCTTCACCGACAGCAGGGAGATAAGGTTCTAGCATGGGCAAGGGGACGATAATAAAATAATACCATGAGAGAGAAATGAAAATCTATAGTAACTTCAAAAAAATTTTTTAAAAATACTTATTTGAAAGAGAGACAGACAGACATACAGACATAGATAGATAAAGCTTCCATCCGCTGGTTCACTCCCCAAATGGCCACAACTGCTAGGACTGAGCCAGGCTGAAGCCAGGAACCAGGAGCTTCTTCTGGGTCTTGCACATGGGTGCAGGGGCTCAAGCGCTTGGGCCATCTGCTGCTTTCCCAGGCCATAGCAGAGAGCTGGATGGGAAGCCGGGACTCGAACCCGCGTCCATATGGGATGCCAGCACCACAGGCAGGGGCTTCACCCGCTACATCACAGCGCCGGCCCCAGTAACTAACTTTCTAAAACCCTCATAGTGCATCCCAGATCTTTTTATTTCGGATAAGGAAGACCAGCGGCGTCTGCTGACTGCAGCTCGCTAAGCCAGGGCTGGCGCGGCCCGGCCTGCTGCCCTGAGTCCCGGCCCGCGCGCGGCGGGGCCCGCAGGGAACCCAAGGATGCTGTCGCGCCGCGGGCTCCGATTGGCGGACAGGCGGCCAGGCCCGCAAGGCAGCCGCGGGAGCGTCCGGAGGCGCCGCCCGCCTGCCGGCCGGGGGAACCCCGGGTCCCCGCCGCAGCGCGCGCGAAGACGCCGCCGCCCCGCCCACACGGGCGCGCCCGCCTCTGCCGCCGCCTCAGGGCCAGCGGCCGCCGCCGCGCCGCGCTGCCATTGGTGCCCGGCTGTGACGCGAGGCACGGGCAGGGCCGCCGGGCGGGCTGGGGGGCGGGCGGCGAGAGCGGCTGATGAAACCGGCGCCGGATCCCGCCCGCCCTCGGCGCCCCATTCAGTCAGCGCGGGCAGGTGCGAGCGGCCAGTCAGCAGCCGGGCGGCGCGGCACGCGGCCGGCAGGCACGCGCTCACCGCAGCTCCACGTCGCTCCCGCGCCTCCGCACCGCCTCTCCGGCCGAGGGTCCCCGGGTCGGTGCGTGCAAGCGTGCGTGTGTCCTTCGGCCCGCTGTCCTGCCCGCATCCCACCGCCCGCTTGGTGAGTGCCCGCTCCCGCTGGCACCGGGGCAGCTCCACAACCTGGGTCACCTTGGCGGGGGTTGGAGGGGGCCGCGGGGCCGCGTGGGGCCTCGGGCAGGCGGCGGCACGGGAGTGGCGAGAGCCCCGCTCCGGGGCGCCGCTGGCATCCTCCGGGGAGGGCGAGGGCAGGGCGGGCCCGGGGGTGTGCGCGCGGGGCGGTGCCCATGCGGCCGTGGCTTCCACGGAGTCCATTTCGGTTCCCTAAAGGCACGGCGTGGTGTATGATGCAACACCGCCCGAGTCAGCGTGGGCGCGCCGGCGATGCCCACCCCGCGCGCCGGCCACGCACCTGGTGGTCCGGGTGGGCAAGGGGCCGGCGGTGGGCACGGGGGCTGGTCCAGGAGGCGTCCGGAGCCCGCTGGCAGCGCGGGAGAGCTTCCCTTACATGGCGCGTTGCGGAGCACCCCGCCCCGCCACGAGGTCCGAGGATGTGTCATCGGCCGCCGCGGGGACCCCGCCCGCGCCCCGGGAGGGTGGTCCCGCGGCAGGTACGTTGGCTAGCCTGGGAAACGGCGCTGGGCAGCCCTGCTCGGTGGTCGCGGTGCGCGCCTGCCCATTCCATGAGACCCCCAGAATGCCCGCCTGCACCCGTAGTCTGGGTCCCCAGGGGTTTCTTGGGGACGTCCTCCTTTGGGTGGGCTTCCTGGTGACCCGGCTTGGCCCTAAAACTCTGGGCTGGCCAAGCCGTCCAGATGGTTCGCAGGAGGAGGAAGTTCTTCCGGCTTCGTTAGGACAACCTATTCTCCGCGTGTTCCTCTCTGCGTAGTAGAAAACTTCCTGGGCACGGGCAGGTCAAGGCGGCCGTCCCGCGCGCGCCGCTGGCCGGCTCGCCGCGCTGTTCCCCGGGTAGGGGGGAGGCGTGGGAGCCAGATCGGAGTTGCGTGCGTCTTGAGCGGGTAGGCGAGCCAGACATGTGAACCAGACTACACTTCCCAACACCCACGGCCGTGCTGTCACGTGCTGGCTTGTGTTCCAGACCCGAGTCTCGGGCGTGGGGTAGGGGTGGGGGGTTGCGATCTTCGTCCCTGGTGGGTACCCCCGCCACCCCCTTCAGAATGTGCCCCTTAAAAGCTGGCTGGTGGGACTGTGTCTGACAGCCTGCAGCCGGGAGCCGTCACTATGTTGAATTCGGGTTATAATTTATTAGGGATTTATCTCAACGTTTATGTTTCAGTCAGATAATAGGAAACTGTGGTGCACGTATTCGCCCTGGTATTTTCAGTTGTTCTCAGTGGAAATTACCACGATTCTTATGCGAACCCGCCTTTCTGGCAGGAAAAAAAAAAGGTCTTGTCTTGAGCCCCAGTAAGAAGAGAAACTTACTGGAAAGATCCACAGTGAAGAAAATCGTTCTTAAAGCTTCCTTGTTGACTAACATTCAAAGGATGTCAAAGGAACTTTGAGTAAACGAACGGGAAAAGGCTCAGTAAGTAGGGAGAGGGGGTGGTCTCAGCTGCCTGAGTCGGAGCCACGTGGCTTCTGTTTAGGCATATGACCATTTGCTGGAGGGGGAAAAAAGGCTTGAAAGGCAAGATTGTTGACCTCAGGGAGTTTGAGTTGAGACACAGGTTTAATTCTGTTTGGTACAAAATTTCATTCTCTGAAGGAAGCAAGTAAATGCTTATTGATTGTTCAGGTCTGTAACTTCTCTTTCCTGAATCCAGCAGAACTAGGTCATTAAGTCGGGGGTCCCAGCGTTATG
Source organism: Oryctolagus cuniculus (assembly GCF_051225735.1). Lineage (NCBI taxonomy): Eukaryota > Metazoa > Chordata > Mammalia > Lagomorpha > Leporidae > Oryctolagus > Oryctolagus cuniculus. The sequence continues at coordinate 84,860,079 of NC_142875.1, forward strand.
TCTTATATGAATGCTTTCTGTTGATTGACAGTGTATTTAGAGATGCTGCTTGTTAACCCTAAAAGGAGGAATTTGAGACATGACTCAATGCATTCTTGTTAGGGAAAGAAACTTGTTTCATCTTTGACTGACACGTCCGAATCGTACATTGTCGGGTCCTGGTGTGATGTTTGGGTGCGTATGTCATTGTGTGATGTTGCAGCCGGGGGAACTAGGCTATCTATCGCTTTAAACGTTTGTCGTGTTTTTGTGCTGAGAGTGTTCACAATCTTGGCGAAAAATTTACTTCCTTTAACCCGGGAGATGCCTTGGCCTCTGTGTCATCTTACCCAGAGGCATCTTCTGGGTGACTGTGAAAGGTGCGCCCACAGGACTGGCCTGGGGCTTTAGGTGAGTGGTAAGAGAGGTGAAATAGATTTCCACACTGCACAGCCGGAGTTTTTTTTTTTTTTTTTTTTAAGATTTTATTTATTTATTAGAGAGGTAGAGTTACAGAGAGAGGGAAAGACAGAGGGAGAGGTCTTCCATCTGCTGGTTCACTTCCCAGATGGCCCCAATGGCTGGAGTTGGCAGCGATCCGAAGCCAGGAGCCAGGGGCTTCTTCCGGGTCTCCCGTGTGGGTACAGAGGCCCAGGCACTTGGGCCATCCTCCACTGCCTTCCTGGGCCACAGCAGAGAGCTAGACACGAACTGGCATCCATATGGGATGCTGGCACTGCAGGTGAAGGCTTAGCCTGCTATGCCACAGCCATAGCACAGGCCCTGTTAATGGATTAAGGATAGAGACTGGCGGAGGCTTAGCCTACTATGCCACAGTGCTGGCCCTGGAGTCACAACCTTAAGGAGATGAGAAGGTTGAGCATGTTAGGTTTAAGATGGACTATTGTTGTTTCTTAAGATTTTATTTATTTGAAAGGCAGAGTGACAGAGATCCTCTATTTGCTGGTTCACTCCCTAAATAGCCTCAACGGTTGGGGTAAGGCCAGACTGAAGCCAGGAGCCAGGAGCTCCTTCTGGGCTTCCCAGGTGAGTGGCAGGGACTTAGCTACTGAGGCCATCATCTGCTGCCTCCCGGGCGCATCAGCAGGGAGCTGGGTGGAAAGTGCGGAGTAGCCAGGGCTGTGACTGTACTCTGATGGGACATGCTGGCATCGCACTGTGCTACAGCGGCTGCCTTTGAAAGTCACCAGACCTTTTAGATACTTGCATCCTGAAGGGACAGAGCTGGACTGCATGTCTAGGCCAGCCCTGTGGCCCCTCCCCGGTGTGTGATGTCGTAGCCAGCAGCCTCGGGGTGGTGGGCTCCTTCCTGTTGGCCTCACACTCAGCCTAGGTGTCTCTTTTAGCTCAGAGTCCTTTTATCCTCTGCCATCCTCCACTGGGTGACCTGATGGTGGCCTTGCCCCATGGGCATCCTAGGTGTTTAGGAGGGGTTTCCTGGGCTGCAGGCTGTGGCTCTTTCCCTCATGTTGTAGACCTCTCTTGCCTGTGAGGGAGTAGGGTGGTAGCATCTTCCGTGGCCGATAACTGGCCTTGCGGTAAACTTGAGTGGCTGGCTTCTCTTGGTTTCTCCCTGCTCGCTCTGCCTATACCCCCAAGCAGCTAACTCTGCAGTTGCTCAAAGTTGGTCAGAATTTACTGAAGGAGGCTTGGTGCATCTGCCACCTGGAAGCTGCTGGAAGACAGGCAGCAGATTGGGTGGTGCGCTGACTACTGGACATTCATTCAGACATGTGGCATTGGCTTCTGGTGTGGGTTTGGTCGGCCCAAGAACATGGGCCGCGGGGAAGGCATTCCTGACCTTTGGGAGTGTCACTCCTCCTGCCACATCTTGGTTATGGTTCTGAATGGTGAGGGCCCTGTTTAGGGTACACTTGCTGAATGTACCATGTGGAAAGTGGAATGAAAAGCTCCGTTTCTTTTGGTGCAAGACATTTTGAAATGCAGGCACACAAGGGGTCTAGCAGAAGTTTCACGAAAACCAGGCAGTGGATTTCAAACTTTCTTCTCCATTCTGTTTGCCCTTGAACATTCTGCCGGCCCTTGTGTGAGTGGGACTTGGAACTGTGCGACCGAGGGAGGAGGCCGCTATACTCTCCAGCGGAGGTGCACCCTGGGATGGTGCCCTGTCCCGCAGTGAAGGGCACAGCTTTGGGGAGCCGAGCAGCAGCACCACTTTGGGGTTCTGGGGTTCTGGCTCTGCCCTTCTGCGGCCACGTGCAGCCCCTGCAATTTTCTGAACTTGGCCTGCTTGTTCCATCTGGGGACTCCAGGAGCCTTTTCCTCTACCCTCCCCCTTGTGACACTAGGAAGCACGGAGTCCGTGATGTCCTTGGAGAGACCCAAGGCACCAGTGCCTCTCGTTGCTGTTCTTGACCCTGCTTCTCTGTTTCCAGCCTTCAGGTGTGGTCATGGCAGTCAGAAGGCAAGGGCAGGGACACCTGTGAACATGCTGACTTAGAGGGCTTATGTGGAGGTGGCAGAAAGAGCATCCCCTCCGGTAGCGAGGCTGTGTCTTTCTACATTGTAGCCCCTTTCCTGGGTGGGTGGCCACCTTCCCTTGCCTTTGCTGCAGGTGCAGAAGGCGTGGGTACCTTTGTTCTCTCACCTTTTCATAGCCCCACTGCTGTGGTTTTTTCAGAGACTTTGTTCGGGTAGGGTTCCTGACGGGGAGAACCACCAGAAGTTGGCCCATGTGTGCAGGTACAGGTCCCAGCTGGTCTGTCTGCTCTGTGCACAGTGAGTCTGGGACGGTATAGACTGTCCAGCAGTGGGGACTGCTTGAGGCAGCCAACCTGAGCTTCTGAGAGATGCTGGGGCCCCTCCAGCAGAAGGGGCTTGGAGGATAAGTGTCCTCTTGAAGGTATCTGGGAGCCATATTGAACTTCTTTCCCATATTGCTTGGGTAATATTCTAGCACTTACTTTTTAGATTTGAGAGGATTGAAATTGCCACTCCATGTTATACACTTAACATAGTATTTGGCACACACTTAAGTGGTTGTTGTGGTTGTGTATTTTTATTTCTCTCTTTCTCTCTCTCTCTCTCTTTTTTTTTTTTCCTGAGACAGAAAACAGCTGGACTAGGCAGAGCCAAAGCTGAGAGCTGAGAATTGATTCCCGGATAGGTGGCAGGGACCCGACCACTGGAGCCATCACCTGCTGCCTCCCAGGGTGTGCATTAGCAGGAAGCTGGAATTGGGAGGCAGAGCCGGGACTTGAACCCACGCACTCTGAGAGGGGACGTAGATGTCCTAATGGGTGGCTTTACAGCTAGGCCAAATGCCACCCCTTCTAATATGAATGCTAATTGGAAAGAAACAATGTAAATGTTATATTGGAGGAGAGCTTAGTTATTTGATTTAGGTGTGGGAAAAAATAATTTTGATACTTAATTTTGCTCTCCCGTTTTCCTCCTTTGGGAATGTGTCTAAATGAGAGGAGGTATTCATACTCCTACAGCATTGGGAGGCCGCTGGGCCCAGGTATCTGCCGCCAGGTTCACCGTCCAAAGCCAGAAACTCAGAGCATCTGTTTTCTGCCTGATGCCAGCCCTCCAGGTGGTAATCCGAGAAGCCTTCAAAGAGTTCATGGAAAATGCAGATGATGAAAGAGCTGGGCATGGGCCGGTGCCGTGGCTCACTAGGCTAATCCTCTGCCTGCGGTGCCGGTACTCCGGGTTCTAGTCCCAGTTGGGGCACCGGATTCTTTCCCGGTTGCTCCTCTTCCAGTCCAGCTCTCTGCTGTGGCCCGGGAAGGCAGTGGAGGATGGCCCAAGTGGTTGGGCCCTGCACCTGTGTGGGAGACCAGGAGGAAGCACCTGGCTCCTGGCTTTGCATTGGTGCAGCGTGCTGGCCGTAGCGGCCATTTGGGGGGTGAACCAACGGGAGGAAGACCTTCCTCTCTGTCTCCCCCTCTCACTGCCTAACTGTCAAAAAAAAAAAAAAAAGAGCTGGGCATGAACTTAAGATATTTTTGCACCAAAATAAGCATTTTAATTCCATTTTCATGGACTTTCTGCTGTACTTTTGGGGAAGGGGTGGTGGGCATAGCCCCTGGGTGTTACTATGAGTAAGGTAGGGAGTGGAAGCTGGCTGTGTTAGTTCCCCCCACTGTCATAACTGTCATGCCCCCCGACCAAGAGGTGTTGGTGTCGGTTAAGGTTGGCTGGGATGTGTCTTCTTCCCTGTTTTTTTTTTTTTTTTTCAAGATTTATTTATTTATTTGAAGGGCAGAGTTACAGAGAGGCAGAGGCAGAGAGAGAGAGAGAGAGAGAAAGAGAAAGTTTTCTATCCCTTGTTCACTATGCAGATGGTTGCAATGGCCAGAGCTGTGTTGATCTGAAGCCAGGAGCCAGGAGCCTCTTCCTGGTCTCCCACGTGGGTACAGGGGCCCAGTAACTTGGGGCATCTTCCATCGCTTTCCCAGGCCATAGCAGAGAGCTGGATCAGAAGTGGAGCAGCCGGGACTCGAATCAGTGCCCATATGGGATGCTGGCACTGCAGGTGGCAGCTTTACCCGCTACGCCACAGTGCCAGCCCTGCGTTTTTTATCTGCCTGCCAAGCACCTTTAATTGAAGCCTGTCACACTGCACGAGAGAAGACGGGAGAAGGCCTGGGCTGGATGCAGTTGGGTGCTGCCAGATCTAGCTTATGTGCAGCACCTAACACAGGTTGTCTTTGAATCTCCGCATTCCCAGTGAGGCTGGTATCAGCCTTGACTAATGGGGAGAAGGAGGCAGCCCCACCACGGGCATACGGAGAGGTAACAAGTGGCAGAATGAAGATTCGGGGCTGCCTGGCTCCAGAGTTCTAACCCCAAGTGTGTGTGTGGTGGGGGCAGTGGGTGTCAGCCTCTCTCAGGATGTGTCCTGCATGCCAGGTGCACGCTGAGATGGCAGCACACAGACCTGACACGGTTAGCTATGCCCCCCTCTGTTTCCGTTACATATTTGAGAGACCGAGAATAAGAGTGCTCATTTGCTGGTTCACCCTCCAGGTGCCTACAATTGCTGGGGCAGGGCCAGGCTGAACTCTGGTGCCAGGAACTCCATCCAGGCCTCCCATATGGTGAGCAGTGACCCAAGTACTTGAGCCATCACCTGCAGCCTACCAAGGTGCACATTGGCAGGAAGCTGGAATCGGGTGCATAGCCACTACGGGACGCAGGCCTCCCAAGGGTGTTGTAACCTCTGTGCCAAATACTCGCCTCACACCCTCTCCCCTCGCCCCATTGCTGAGTAAGTCACCCCGCCCTCTCCTCACCCTGACTTCTCCCTGCTATCTCGGAACGCAGCAGCAGAGCCCTGTGTGCTGGGCCCAGCTGTGCTGGGATATGGCCAGCACCGTGGCCAGACCCGGGAGCTGGTGTGCGTGGCAGAGGCCAGGCCGCTGGCTTTCTGGGTCAGGAGTTCGGCCTTCACGACACCAGCGCCTGGCTGGACACAGATCTTCCTGGCCAGAACACAGGACCCCACGCAGTCCTGCTCGCGGCCCTCTCTTGGGAACAGGGTCTGCAGGACAGGCGGCTTCCTTTTCTCTGCGCCATCCTTCCTAAGGCCGGCGGCAGCTTGGGTCCTGTCCCCAGCGCTCGCTTGTGGATTTCCACGACATGGGGAGGTGGGGAAGTGTCCCCTTCCTTGGAGGACGTGTTTCTGGCACCCTCAGGATGTGGTGGGCAGCGCTGTCCAAGGGCCCTCCCGTGCCCCCCGCCCTATCTCCCTTGGTGGGGGGGTTTCCTGGGGCCTGTGGTGTTCTCTCCTCAGCCCTGGGGTGCGGGCCCTGGTTCCCCTGGAGGCCCCTGGGCAGGGAGCACGGGTGGTGCAGCGAGGAAACTCCGCCCTCCCCTTTCTGCTTTCTGCCCGGTCCCTCTTTGCTTTTGACTGGGTTTGGAGAACACTGAGAAGCTGTAGCCTTCAGAGAGCTCTCGGGTGCCGATCTCTCAGATCCACCAGTTTTCGCTTTCTCTCTACACACACATACCACACACTACACACTCACGTACCATACACAGACATCGCACACCACACACACCACATGCACATCACACACCCCAACCCCACACCACACACAGTATACAGACACCATATGCACATCACACACCACACACACACCCCAACCCCACACCACATACACACCCACACCACACACAGTACACAAACACCATTTGCACATCACACACCACACACACACCCCAACCCCACACCACACACACACCCACACCACACACAGTACACAAACACGACATGCACATCACACACCACACACACACCCCAACCCCACACCACACACACACCCACACCACACATAGTACACAAACACCACATGCACATTACACACCACACACACACCCCAACCCCACACCAAACACAGCCACGCCACACACAGTACACAAACACCATATGCACATCACACACCACACACACACCTCAACCCCACACCATACACACTACACACTCATGTACCATACACACATCACACATACACACCACACAGTACACAAACACTACATACACTGTACACTCTTGTACCATACACACACAGTATACAAACACCACACATATCACACACCACACATACACCCCAACCCCACACCACACACACTACACACTCATGTACCAATCATATATACCCCACAGTACACACTCATGTACCATACACACATATCACACAATATGCAAACATGCCACAGTATACCCCCCCACATCACATATCACACATAGTACGCCAATATACTACACATACACATTGTGTACCACACACACATATCACACACTACACATATACATATCATATACATTCCATACAGAAAAACACTCACATATCATATGCACACCACACCACACACATCTGCACCATATACACATCACACACCACACATGTACCATACACATCACACCAAACACACACATGTCACAATGCAACACATACATCACACACCACACATACATATCATACCCTCTATACACTCATATCACACACATGTACCATACACACATATCACACACCACACACACACTTTACACATATCACACACACTGCACACTCACATACCATACACAAACATTACACCACACACACCCCACACATATACCACGTTCACATATCACACAGCATATATACTACATACTCACATCACACACATGGATCCTACACACCTCACACACATTATACACCACACACATATCACACATATACTGTACACTCATTACACACATGTACTATCCACATACCCCACACACATCCACATCACACACCACAATCATACACATTACACACAGCACACACATGTACCATACACACATCACATACACCTCAGACACATCATACATACTCACATCATACACATTTACTATATATAAACACCATGCACACAACACATATACCATGTACATACATCATGCATACCACATACACATACCACACCCACACCCACTTTACACATATCACAACACCACACATACTGTACACTCACATCACATACACATTACACTGTTTTGGGATTGTTGGAGGCCCTTTTATTTGCTCCTCCACGCTTCTGTGTGTGTTTCCTAAGAACAAGGCCATTCTCTTACAGAACCCCAGTGTGAGAGCACAGCTGGGATAGTTCACATGGATACCACTGCATTCAGCCCACGGTTGTCCACACAATGGCCTTTCCTGGGAATTGTACAGTTTTGAGGGGAATCCGAGCAGGGATCTTTCTTTCCTTCTTTCCTTCTTTCCTTCCTTCCTTCTTTCTTTCCTTCCTTCCTTCCTTCCTTCCTTCCTTCCTTCCTTCCTTCCTTCCTTCCTTCCTTCCTTCCTTCCTTCTTTTTGACAGGCAGAGTGGACAGTGAGAGACAGACAGACAGAAAGGTCTTCCTTTGCCGTTGGTTCACCCTCCAATGGCTGCCGCGGCTGACGTGCTACGGCCGGTGCACCGCGCCTATCCAAAGGCAGGAGCCAGGTACTTCTCCTGGTCTCCCATGGGGTGCAGGGCCCAAGCACTTGGGCCATCCTCCACTGCACTCCCTGGCCACAGCAGAGAGCTGGCCTGGAAGAGGGGCAACCGGGACAGAATCCGGCACCCCGACCGGGACTAGAACCCGGGGTGCCGGTGCCACAGGTGGAGGATTAGCCTATTGAGCCGCAGCACCGGCCTAAGGCAGGGATATTTCTAAGGAGCTCTAGTTTCATTTTCTACCTCCTAAGCCTCTTTAAGAAAAAGTGTTTCTAAAAAATTAGAATGCTGATTGGGAAAAATGTGGGAACTTGCAAAAAGTGGAAGGTGGAGAAGAGCAAAACCACTGCTGTTCCTGGCACGGAGGCTTGGTGCCTGCAGCTGCTGGGCAGGTAGACTTCTGAGTTGCAGGAAACGGGAGGAAGAGTCCTTCAGCCCCGGTGGCCTGGCCACCAGACCTGCGGTGCCTTTTCCTCCTGCGCAGCCATCAGGAGCCTGTGGCTCAGCCCTGGGGTTGAGTGTTGGGTGAGCGCCCTGCCTGGAGCGTGCTGTCTTTCATGCCCAGCAGTGGACTTCACCCTTAGAGCTGCTGTGGCCATGCGTATCCTCTGGGCGGGGAAGGGAAGTTCCTCAAACCCAGAACTTGTTCCAGACTTGAAATGCTGCAGGTCCTCTCTTGTCTGTTCCATGCCCCTGGCTTCCAGGACTTGGCAGAGGTTAGAGATGGGCATGGGGCCCGATGGAGGGCATCTCTTGACTACCCCAGGGGATCAGTCGACTTGCCTCTGGCGGAAGGCTTTGGCCGGGAGAGAAATCCAGGGCCCCCTTCTGAACTGCAAGGTTTGCTCTTTGCCGCCCACGGTGGGCGCTGCTGCTCAGAAGATCCCGGGGGAAGCTTTCAGAGCCTCCGCCCGCAGTGCAGCTGGGTTCTGGCTTCTGTGTTTCATCCATGGGCACCGTTGCCCTCTTTGTCACTACCAGCTGTCAACAGAGCGTCTCCCCTCCTTCCAGGCCTGCTTCGCCACGTGAGTCTGGTTTCTGGAATGATTTTGTTCTTGGAAGCCTCTAGTTCACCTTCCCTGTCTGCTCAGCCTCAGTTTCCCTGCGTTGTAAGTCCACTCTGTGTCTGGAAAAGGGCTTCTGAAGGTCACGATCAAAAACCTCAAGTATTTTTCCATGTGTTTGTTTTTCTCCTCCTGTCCCAGACCCTCCCCTTGAAGGAGTTGGCCTTGAGAGGGACTTGGGTGGGCAGCTGCCCAGACTCCGTGCACCCTGCTGAGCCCAGTCACTCCTAACCTGGATGGGCCAGGACCAGGGGCCACTTTTCAAAGGAACCCTTTGAAGTGCAAACATTTCCTTTCCTGAAAAGAAGGGAAATTGAAATGAAAACGTATTGTTCTGCACAGACAATGTCCTCCTTGATCAAAGAGGGAGTGGGGTTTATAAAGGGAGATCCACAAATTAGACCTTGGAGTGGCCAGGCCTTGGGGGTGAATGAGCATCACTCACTCTGGAGCAGCATCCGGGGCTCTGAGAGATCGGTAAGCTTGTGTTTGCTTTGGTTGCCCTCCCTTTTTTGGGTACGAGTCTACGTTTAGGACTAACATGTTCTTACTAAATTACATCTTTCTGTGATTTTTTTTTGAAATGTCTTTCAGTAAATTACAACACGTTAGAATATTATGTAGGCAGTAAAAATGGTGTTTTCCAAGATTTGACCTTATGGGAAAAAGCTTTAATGTTAAAAGTAAAAAAAAAAAAAAAAAGTCTGGGTGCAGTTTTCCATATTCAGTGTTATCTAAATGAAGCATTTGCACAGAAAGAAATCACTCAACATTGCACTTTTTTTATTCGTTGTTATGTTTGTAGTACCTGAAATAGTGCTCAACAAATATTTATAGAGTGATATTTTTATAATCACTAATAAACAGGAGGATATTTTAGAGGAGGGATGTGTTTGAACTACATAGTAATATTTTGGCAGGTGGATGGGACAGTCAGTTATTTCAAGCTTCTGCTGAAATTTGCCCTGGCACCTCAGTTTGGGGTTGGTTGTATTTGGTACAAATATGTCGTACATTTTTGTTCCTTTAGTACAGATCATACTGTGCATGGATAGTTTTGACATTTCTAGCTTTGAGATGATCTGGTCTTGTGGAAATCAGAGTGTCAGAATGTTGTGTGCTACTGAGTGCCCTGACAGACGGGGTAAGGCTTCAGCTCCCTGTCACCCATAGCTGCCTACCTGTCCTGTCCTGTTGTTGAGAATGGTTGCCTGATCTGCACTGGCCACATCTTCACTTTGAGTTCACAAAGTTTACAAAGCAGTGTAGGTTTGCTTAAAAAAAAAAAAAAAAAAAAAAAAGAGCATCCCTGGTGTCTGTGGTTTTATTTGGGAGGGGCCGCCCCAAGCCTTGCCCTGGTAAGGTCACCCCACTCCTCATGTGGGAGCACCAGGCCCATGGTGCCTGCCCATGCCATCCACATGGGGTGCCAGAAGCCCCAGGCTGGGGTGGCCCTTCCCAGCACCGTTAGGGATGGGGCCGCCCACACACGGGTGTGTTCCCAGGAGCAGCGTTGGTGGCACCCAGACTTTGCTTGTCACAGTCTGCAGCGAGAACTGAATTCACACTGTGGTCAGGCACACACGCAGGCACGCACGCTGCTGCCAGACTGGAGGCTTCCCTGAGAGGGGACTCAGTTTCACTGCCCACAGTGGTGCTTGCTGATGTTTCTTACTCTTGTCTATTTCATTAAAAGTGAAAAAAAAAAAAAAAAAGATCCTGAGGATGACTTGTGTTTGTGAAAGCACTGCAAGACTTGGCCAGGTAAGTGGCTTCTCACCGGCACCGGCTTTGAATCTCAGGTGTGCTGCTGGCACCAGGGGACAGGAGAAATTTCTCTTTGTGGTGATCTGAGGGTCTGAAGTGGGTGTTGCTCTCCCAGGCAGACCTGTAAGTTCTCCTGTGTGGCTGGCCCGTGCCGAAGGTGGCGCCTTATTCAACACACGTGACACTTGTGTTTCAAAGGTAGCCTGTTTGGGATATACATGTTTTTTTGTTCTTCAGAAATGGGTTGTGCGTTTGTTAATTTCAGTGTTTTGACCGTGATCGAGTTTAAGGTCAGTCTTCTCTATCAGGGTTAGGGAGTTGTGGGAAGAGAAAAGACACCCTTTTAGAAATGCTAATTAAGACATATTTAAAAAAATGATTCATTTGAGAGACAGAGACAGCAAGCACCTTGGTTCACTCCCCAAACGTCCACAGTGGCTCCTGGCAGGGGGCTGAAGCCAGAAGCTGGGGACTCAAACCGGGTTTCCCACTGAGCTGTTCATTTGACTCCTGCCCAGGATCTGCATACGTGGGAAGCTGGAGTTGGGGACCAGTGGTGGGAATTGAACCCAGGCACTGTGATATGGGACATGGGCATCTCAACTGGTCACTTAACCACCAGGCCAGATGCTTTGCCCCAGAAATGTTCATTTTTGTTGTTTTGACTTTCAAATCTGAGGGGTTAAAATTGGACAGAGAGTTGAAAATTTAATACTAGCAATCATTTCATTAAATAGTTCTTGAAAAGGTTGATTTTTGCTTAAGAAGAATTTGCATGTTGTTATGTTTTGCTTTTTACTTAGAAAATAAATATCCTTTAAGTAACAAGTCTCTGTATGTAATTCTTAAAACAATCATAAATCAAGGGGATTGTGGGATAAGAGCATAGTGACATAATGAGGAACAAGTACAAAATAGATTGCCCCATTTGTTAAAACAGTGTACAAATATCTGTCCTTGTTCCTTGTCAACTTTTATTTACTATGCCTCTCTATAAAAATAAATTTACTGTAAGAATTCAGAGTACTTAATGTAGTCTGCTAAGAAATTCAAGTACAAGTTACAGATATCTCCTTCGCTGATGCCGGTATTGGGAAGCTACCTCATGAGTTTGGTTTTATGCTGTAACATACATTAATGTTGTTTGAAATGAGTGATTATTTGCCATTGTGATTGAACACACTTCACCGCACAAATCTCTATCTTTCAATTTTCAGCAGCTAGTTTGGTTTCTTAAAAAAAAAAGTTTCGTTGGAAGACATGGCTTTTTCAGCTGACTTTCTCCCCCCAGGGTAGGGGTAGCCTTGGGAGCTGATGAGCACGAGCCTTGGCTAATTCTTGGGGCAGTCGTGTTGACTTGGAAAGACTGTCTGCCTGGCTGTCTCAGTCTTGGCGCAATCGTTTTAGAAAAGCAGTCAGTCCACATTTGCATCAGGATTCAGGCCTGGTGCCTGAAGGCCTTTTTGCATCTGTGGTCTGGCGAGTGAAGGCAAGGGCCTCTCCACCTGTGTTTCTTGGGTGATTTTGAGTAAGGCTGGAGTCCAGGAGAGGAGGAAAAAACTCCGCACCAATTCTCATCACCTTCCTGCTGCTCCTGGCCGCTCTGTGTTAACTCTGGACAGCAGTGTCCTATTGCTCTCAGCTGCCCTGGGCTGAACATCTGCAGACCAGGTCCAGCTGCATCTCCTGCACAGTCTTTGAGCCACAGTGGGCTGGGGGATGCTGGGTGTGACCCCAGAGGCCCCAGCAGGATCTCTGTCCCGTAAGGTGTCAGGTCATGATGCAAAAGCTGCAGGTGCCATCTTGCTGTGGAGAGGCAGTGGCAGGAGGACAAGAGGGGAGGTGGGGTTCCTGATGCTTTGTGGGAGGGAGCTGTGCTGCCCTGAATGAAATGGGTGCCCCTGCAGATGTTAGTTCTCCTCCTTTCTGCCAGAAGCATCTTTGTTGCTAGACTTCCTTCCATGAACAGAAATTCGTGACCTGCTCTCACAGGCATAGTCTCCTTTCCAGTTCTGTGGCCTGAGGGCCATAACCCTGCTGGGTGTAGACCTTAGGAAGGGCCTGCACCTAAACATGCGAGCTGTACACCAACAAGAACAGAAATTCCAGCCTAGGAACCAGACGAAGTACAAGCTGTACACAAAACAGCAAGCATTCCCATTGCAATTGTGTGTCTTGCTATCTGCCTCTTCATTTTTCCTGTTCATCACTACCTTAAAAGCATAAAGGTGGGTCCATGCACATGAGTTGGATAGACACAGCAGTAGGGGCATGCGGAAGGGATACGGAGAGAGAACAGATCTTGATGTTGAAGTCAGGACCTTTGCATGATGAGGTACTAGTGCCTTTCATATCATAAAGTCAGACTAGGGGTGTCTTGGAACTCTCGAGACCGGTGTGTACCTACAGACACTCCCTCCCCGGGGGTGGCACTGAAATGCAGGTTCTGGCTCTGTAACAGTGAGGCCTTCTTCCCAGCTCCCAGGGGTGCCTTGGAGTAGCCAGCACCTGTACAAGGGAGGGGTGTGGCGGCCCAAGCCAGGGGCTCCTTTGTGACAGGCGCGGTTATCTGTTTGCAGCCGCCTGCAGAGAGGAAGTGGTGAGTTCTGCCACAGAGGTGGGGCTCCTGACGGTGGCGAGAAGTGATAGCTGAGGGTCTGCTGGCAAGGAAGGGGTCGGGACGGCTGTAGGAAGTGACAGAAGGACCCCCTGACCACCGGGGTTGGGGATCATTGAGCCAAGTGGCAGGTGGCCCTCCCACTTTTCTTTTTTTAAAGTTTTTATTTACTTTTCTAAAGTTTTACTTATTCATTTCTTTATTTGAGAGACAGAGAGAAGGGGAGAGAGAGAGAGAGAGAAAAGAGAAAGAGACGTCTTCCATCCTTTGGTTCACTCCCCAAATGGCTGCAATGGCTGGAGCTGGGGCAGTCAAAAGCCATGAGCCTGGAGGTTCCTCCAAGTCTTTCCACGTGGTTGCAGGGGGCCGCACACTTACAGCTTTCCCAGGCCATCACCAGCAGATGGCTTGGAAGTGGAGCAGCCAGGACTAGAACCAGCACCCCTATGGGATGCTGGTGCTGCAGGCGGAGGCTTAGCCCACTATGCCGCAGCGCTGGCCTCTCCCACCTTCAGGAGGGCTGTGTAGCATGACCACCTGTGGCTCTGTGTCTCAGGTTCCTCATGAATAGGCACCACTTTGTAGGCTGTGCTGGGGATAAAGCCCTGCGGCCATGGCCAAACTCCCTGTGAGAGCTTCAGAAAGGCAAGTGTCACCCAGGTAGAAATCCCCGTGCCTGGTGTCGCGCAAGTCCTGGGGTTACAGCTTCCACTGTGCAGGGGTCTGCATGAATCTGCAGGCCGAGCAGGGCCCCCAGGAGGCTGAGCAAGGCAGAGTGCACAAGGAGAAGTTGCTACTTGTTGGCTCCCTGGTCAGGAAATTCTTCACAGCAGAGGCGGGTGGGGGGTGTCGGTAGCTTTCTAATTAAGGGGGAGATGAACTTGGCTTGCAGGTGGACCTGGGGGTGGGGTAAGGGGGAACAGGCCAGCACCGAGAGGGCTTGTGAGGGTGTGGGGGGCAGCATTCCAGGGTCCCCTGCTCAGAAGACCTTAAACCGGGTGGCCACCCAGGAGGGATGCACACAGTGAGATGCACCCAGGGGCCTTCTTGTGTTTTATGCATTTTTGGCTATTTAGAGGGAAAAGGGGTGCTTGCTTAGTCTGATTCCCCAGAGGTGCCAGGCTCAGCCCACGGCCGAGATTGGACTTGAAAGGTCATGGGAAGCCTTGGCTGAGTTGCCCTGTCCTTTACTTCAGAACTTTCTGTCTAGACATGTTATTGTATTGTATTGTTTAACTCAGTATTTATTATTTTTGTCATCTTCACTTTTGACAACTGTGGTTGTGGAGTACAATGATGTTTTGATACACGTTTACAATGTGCGTGATAAAATCAGGCTGATTGAAAAGGTCGTTTTTGTGGCGAAAACATCGAAGACCTGCTCTTTGGAGGCATGTAATGCCTTGTCATCATCGTCACCATTCATAAGACGGAGTGCTCCTGTCTGGAACCGTGTACACTGTAATCAACAGCTCCCCTTCCCCAGCCACCCCGGGCTCAGCGGGAACCACCATTCTCCTCTCTACTTCCGGGCTCAGCTGCCATAGCTTCCACACATAAGCGCAATCCCGTGGTATTTGTCTTTCTGTGCCTGGCTTCTTTCGCTGAACATGATGCTCTTGGTTCTTCCGTGCTGACAGAGACGGCAGGATTTGCCCCTTTTTGAGGCTGAATAATGCTCCAGTGTGTATGTGGAGCTCCCGCTCGTTATCTGTCTACTCATCCATGGACACTTGGGTTGTTTCCGTATGTTGGCTGTTGGGGCTTGTGCTGCAGTGAGCCTAGGAGTGCAGATGTCCCTTCCATGCCCTGGTTTTGTTTCTTCTGGATGTGTCTCCAGAAGTGGGGTTGCAGAAGCTAGCACCCAAGTTGACCTGGGGGCATTCAAAGTGAGAGAAGAGAGTGAAGCTGATCAGTTTCTCAAAAAGCCTGGATGTGGTCCTGAGCTTCTGCAGGTGTTTTACCCGACGTGGTCATGGAAACGTCTGGAAGTCGTCTGAAATTTCTTGATTTAGATGGTTTCCTTGTGCCTTCTCATGGGAAAAGCCAAGAGTTGGGGGCTGGGGGGAAGCAGTGGGAACTGGATGCTGTGAAATGCCATTGCATATGATTTTTCTTTCTTTCTTCTTCTTTTTTTTTTTTTTTTTTTTTTTTTTTTTTTGCTGTGTGGTCTGGTTCATTAATCTGTATGCTCCTTAGAGGACTTCCCATTAAATAGACTATCTTTTCTTCCAAATATGAGCCTTACAATCACTTCTAGAAAATGGATCTTCTAGGGAAGGCCCTTGAGGGGGGTGGTGACTTTGGGGTCAAGTGGAAGGGACTTGGGGTTTGTGGCTTGGCACCATGTATGTGTTGCCTTTATGCAAATCACACCATGGCATTGCTTCCTGGGGGAAAGCAAGAGTTTTTATGGCGCCTCTTGCAGGAATGCAGAGGGGCGCTTATCATCACCTGACTTACCCTTCAGTCTCTAGCCCTGGCTGCTGTGGCTGTTTGAGGAGTAATCGACAGATGGAAGAGCTCATGCTCCATGGACATTACAGACTCACCCCACTAGGCATTCAGATGAACAACACATTACACGGGTGATACTTTGCAGTTGGGCCTGTTAATAATCACTTTACCTTATAGCACTCATTGCCTTGCTGGAGAGGGAAAAGCAGTCAGCTAAAGAGACGTGTCTTGAATGTTTGCAGCAACCTGGTGAGGAAATGAAGACATGTGTTTTAAGGTATGAAAAATGCCTGTGGTGTGGGCGTTTGGCGCAGTGGTTAAGATAATACTTGAGATGCTGGCATCCCCTATCCAATGTCTGGATTCGAGTCCTGGCTCTGCTCCCGGTTCTAGCTTCCTGCTAATGGGCACTGTAGGAGGCAACAGGTGATGGCTCAAGTCCTTGGGTCTCTGCCACCCATGTGGGAGACTTGGAGGGAGTCCTTGGCCTCTGACTTTGGCCTGGCCCAGGCCCAGCTATTGCAGACATTTGGGGAGTGACCCGGTGGATGGGAGATCTCTCTCTCCCTGTCTCTGCCTTTCAAATGAAATAATCAGTAAATGCAAAGAAAAGTGCCTGCAAAGGGTAAGGTTAGGTGAGCATCACAAGGTGTGTGCTGCACGAGTGTTGTGGATTGTCTGAGCATGAAGGGCGATAGCATGAAGTCCATCTCAGAAGTGAGAGGCATTTGCAGAGGTGCCAGGAAATCAGATGAGGTAAAGCAGAGAGGAAGCCCAGTGTGAATCCTGTACCTTTAATTTAGATGTATTTATTTTGATGGGAGGATGGAGAGAGAGAGAGAGAGAGAAAGAGACAGACAGACAGACAGACAAACACAAATGGGAACATGAGCTCTTCCATCTGTTGATTCACTGCTCAAATAGCCACAGCAGCCAGGGCTAGACCAGGCCAGAGTTAGGAGTCAGGAACTCCCATCTGGATCTCCCGCATGGGTGGCAAGAACCCAAGCACTTGAACCATCCTATGAGGCCTCCTAGGTGCATTAGCAGGAAGCTGGATTAGGAACATAGTATTCTTAGGCCTCAAACCAGACACTCCGACACTCCGATATGGGATTCAGGCATCCCAAGGGGCTGTACCATGTCCACTCCTGGACTTCTGTCGTTAAGTTTTATTTATCTGAGAGACAGAGAGAGAGCTCCCATCTGCTGGTTCACTTCCCAAACGCCCATAATGGCCAGGTAGCCGAAGCAGGGAGCTGGGAACTCGGTCCAGATCTCCCTTATGGGTGGCAGGAGCAGAAGGCTCTGCATTAGCAGGAAACTGGAATCAGAAGCCAGAGCCAGGTTTCAAACCCAGGCACTGTGATGGGGCCTGCTTCTCAGTCCTGGATGCTTTAACACGGCTCGAAGGGCCATCAAAGTCTGAGAGCCCAGAGGACTCTTGTCCTCTGCTTTTCTTGTCCTCTGCTGCCCAGCCCCTTGGGGGAAAGGCTTCCTGGGCTTACCACACTCCCCTCCATGTGCAGCAGTTCCAGGATCTGCCTTGGTTCCCAGGCTTCCCAGCTCTTGGGAGCCATGCTAGGAAGCCGAGAGGCCTCTGTGCCGCCAGATTAGCCACAGACTGGTGATTCTGGGCAGGGTCCGCGTGCCCGGGCCGTGCTTTGTGTTTTTGGAATTGGAAGGATTGCATTTGCGGATGCTGCTGTCTTTGGTGTTTCCCATCGTAATCAGGGAGTCAATGACATTGCATGATTTTCGGGTTCACCAAAGGGCTCTGTGCAGTTTTGAGCAGAACAGTGGTCAGTGTAGTAGAAACAGGGGATCTGGCATTAGGATGATGACAAAGATTGTGACTGAGAAGGGTCACTTTTTCTGTTAGCCCAAAAGTGTTGAGCAGGCACTGGTGTGAACTGGAAGGAGCAGAGGGGCTCTTCAGACAGCCGGTACCACCATCTACACAGTCCACCAGATTTGCATCGCCTTAAGGGAACACTTGCCCCTGCCACCACCACCAGGGAGCTTCTGCTGTTCAGAATGGATTAATCCCGCAGTGTAACTGCAGAGTCGGAGCCAAGGCTTTCCTGCTCTGATGAGCCACTGGTGGGCACTTATCCACACACGGCATGTGCTTCCTGGTGTCAGGGTCTTGGTGGCGGCGGCGGCAGCAGCAGCAGCAGTAGCGGCGTCCTGTGGTGTGGGGTGTCTCTGGGGAGGGTTGGAATGTCGGGATAGGCCATGAGAAGTCCTAGCCCCAAACTATCTCACCAGAGAGGAAGCCTGAGAGGGCTTATTTTTCAAAAGGATCAGCCAGCCATACACATCAAAATATATACAGGCCTCATCAAAGGAAAAGGACAGGAATTGCGCCTGCGGCGACCCACCCTGCATGCAGTGGGGACGGGACATTGCAGCGTTGGCAGCGGTGGCCACACCCGGGCGCAGCTGTGGGGAGATACCCAGACCGAGGGACTTGGTGCCTGCAGCATTTCTTCTGGGGAACCCTCATGTTCCTGCTTCTGTTTCCCTCCATCCCACCTGCCTTGGAAATAGAATTTCCCCAGCAGAATAAAGGGGCCAAGGCTTATGATTGGAGGGCAAAGGTTCTTGTCTGCTACCAAGCCCTGTGTGCAAAACAAAGGGCAAGTGGGTGGAAGGGAGCCTTGGATGTGAGAACAGGACAACTGTGTTGGCAGGTCAGGACTGGGGACTGATAACCGGGTATCAATGAGTCATCTGTTCAACACTGGTGGATGCTCAAGGGCTGGAGCACTCAGAATACCTGGGCTGGGCAACAGGTGCAGTGCAGGAGCTGGCCCAGGGGCTGACCAGACTGAAGAGTTCTCCATGACCTCCCAGGAAGAAAGTGCAGATCTGAGCGGACTGGGCCAGAGGTGCAGTTCTGCCTACAGCTGTTCCCATTCTTCCCTGGAATCCGGGGTAGACTCAGCCTGGGCAGAGTGGGATACCTGGCGCTTTTCATTGGCCTTGAGAGGTTTTGCCCAAGGTCCTTCAGATTGGCCTCAGCAGATTTGAGCCAGTGACAACAGGGCATTCTTTTTTATGCATGCAGATTTGTGTATATAAAAGTCACAGGCCCTGTACTGAACGCTGCCCGCTTAGCCGTGCCACCAAGTTCACGTAAGGGACACAGGAGGACAAAGGATGGCAAACAGATTTGCAAAAAAGACTTCAATTGTACACTTCAAGTTCGGATGTCTTAAATATCTGCTCGCTGGACAGAAATCTGATGAGGGTTGTATTACAGAACAGAGGACATTCCTAGTTTGCCAGCTGTGAGGCAGCCTTGGCTTATGTTTGGGGGTGGCAAAGCATTCCCAAGGGGCCTGGCCAAAGGATTCGAGAGACTGGGAGTGGTACATGTGACCAGAGTTTCAGACTGCCATGGGTCATGGCGAGACAAGCCATGGACTTAGCAGCTAGCTCTGGAAGTCAGGTGCATGTTCCTTGGCAAGCTTATGTTTTGGAATAAGCAGAAAGCAAGTAGACTTACTATGGCTGGTATCAAATTGAGCACACCCAAGGGAGGGGACAGGAAAGGAAAGCAGCTCCCGGGGTGGGGGGGGGGCGCTCAGCATTTGGGGTTGCTCATCGATCCTGTGAAAGTACTACCTACCATGGGGCATACCTGCTTCACAAAGCTTGCTTTGTAGCTTCTGCAAAGACAGGACGCTTGGCTCGAGTAGACTGCCTTTGACAAATATAGTATTTCTTATGTTCTTGGCTCCCCAAATGCAGGCTGTGTGCTCTTTCCGAGAGGAGCAGGGCATGCGTGGTACCAAGATGCCCGTACAAGCTGTCTGGCTTATGTTCTGTTGGTTGTTTTGAAGTGAATTGCAGCCTCTGGATGGACACAGCCCCCTTGGCTGATGTAGGGGTCCCCCTCTTGAAGCCAAATCCCAGGGGATGCTCCTGTCCTCTAGAGTGTTTTCTTCCACCTGTCTCCTCTCCCTTGGGACTTCACAGTGCCACAGCCCAGGGGACACCGCTACCTGCAGTTAGTGTCCCATCTGCCCTGGACCCTTCGGTGCTAACTGTGGGGGCCCATTGAATCTGGTGCTCTGTTCCTGCAGACCCTGGCCCCGTTGGATAGGAGACAAGTTGCAACTGGATTCCAGCCAGGCCTCTGTCCTGAACTGTAGAGAAAAGCCAGACGCTGACAGCAGCAAAGTCAGCCAGGCGAGAAGGGGGCCATGGAGGTGCGGAAAAGGGAGCCTTTGGCCCCTTGTGAATGACAAGTTCATTGTCCCGTTAGCCAAACAAGACTGCGATAAAAGATTCTACATTGTGTGTGGAATTTTATCTGAATTCTAGAAATGGCTGTGTAATTCACTTAAAAAAAAAAAAAAGATTCGAAAGGCCAAGTTACAGAGAGAAGGAGAGACAGAGGGAGATGGATTGATCTTCCATCTACTGGTTCACTCTTCAAATGGCTGGTGCTGGAACAGGCTGAAGCCAGGATCTAGGATCTTCATCTGGGTCTCCCATGTGGGTGTCAGGGGGTCCAAGGGGGCCATCTTGCGTTGCTTCCCCAGTCACATTAGCAAGGAGCTAGATTGGAAGTAGAACACCTGAGACTTGAATCAATGACTCATGTGGGATGCTGGCAGCAGCTTAACCTACTGCACCACAACACCGGCCCCATTCACCCTTGATAATTTATAAAGTTTTACATTGGCACTTACATTTAGGTAGTTTACAAAAACAAAACAAAACAAAACAACACAACAAAAAACAAACAAACAAACAAAAACCCCAGCAGTGGAGGTGACAATTCAGGGTGAGGGCTCCTGTGGCCTATGGCACTGCTCCCTAGCCCTGGCACTGGTGCCAGCTGGGTGGAGGAACCTGCTCCAAGCTCCTCTGCCCGCCTGTCAGGTGCCACCTTCTGCAGAATCTGAGAAGCAGGGAGTGGCCAGCCAGGTCTCAACACAGCACCGCACACGGCATGTGGCAGTTGGGCAGTAGACACCGGTTCCCTCTTTATCTCTCTCACATACTTCCATTTGCTTTTTGACCGCACATCTGTGGTCCAGAAAGCCCTCAGGGCCCTCCCCTACCGAGACTCTTGGCAGATGAACAGATAAACGATAATCCAGAGCCGGTGCGCGAAGGCCTGCAATGTCTCTGCTCCCTTCCTCTCAAGCTTTCTGCAGTTCCCTGAAGGGGAGGCTTGACTTGACGTTGGCATTGCTGTTGTCAGCCTTTAAAAAGGAGGGTTGGTGACCCCAAAAACCAACGATCCATTGCAAGGGACCCCTCTGATTTTAAGACCATGTCAGTTGCATTAACTAGTTCCCTGCTGTTAGAAAGTTGGGCTTAGGTGTCTAGTTCTTTCTCCCTGCTATTTCTTGATAGCTCCACCAGGGAGCTCTTATTCATAGGAACACCTGGCAACAAGCTTTAGTGGTGTTTGGTGAAATTGAATTAAAAGTGTGTCTTCAGTCCTGGTCCCTGCCTGGATGGGAGCTTTAGACCACCAGTGACCCACGTGGGCACAGCAATTGGGTTCTTTGGGGCCAAGGTTGAAGAAATAGTACTGAGGAAATAGAGTGCATTTGGAATCTAAATTATTCAGGCATTGATATGAAAAATCCTAACTTTTAACTTGACTCTTCTAATATTGTAAAACACCCAACAATTTAGGGAAAGAGGTATGGTGTTTTTCTTTTATGCCAAGAAACAGCATATCCAAAAGCAAAGTACACCTTTCATTTTTCCAAGCTCTATTTTTAAATTTTTTTTTTTTGGTAAATTCCAAATTTGGATCCTTTAGCAGTACACTGAGTTTCTAGTAGCCAAGCAAATAAAGGTTTCGTTTTTAAAACCCCAAATATACTGGGGATTTATGTTAAATTAGAAGCAATAGACAGTACTTTTAAAAAGCTATTTATATATATGCCTTTTTTTTTGGAGTTGATTGTTTTGATGAAGTGTCCCTGGGAATTCTTCCAGCTCAAATCAAGAGAAATTGGCCTGGGTCGAATAGTTCTTTTATGTATAAATAAGTCGTGGTGTTCTTAGATGTTTGATTAAAAGCTCCCACAACTAAAGGACAGTTACAACAGCTCACAGAGGGACATAGGAAAAAATGCCTTCTGAATGAGACTGGCTTGCGTTTGGGATGTGGGCGCCTTCTCTGCTCTGAGAGTCTCACCATGTGCCTCCTCAGGTGGAATAGCAGGTGTTTTTGTTCCTCTGTTTGGTTTAGGCCAGCACAGATGCTTAAACAATCATAAGCTGAAGGACTGGTTAAGGGCAAAGAAGATTAACTGCTGCCCTGAGAGTGCTACGCAATGTTACCATTTACCCTGAACTTTCCTTTTCAATTCTTAAGATTTCAAGTCTCGAAACAGGCAGGTTGAGAAGCTACAGCACTCATTCATGTATGCCTTCATTCAGGGAATAACCTGGTGTCAGGTGCTGACACCAGGTTAGTTACCAAACTAACTGCCCTCGTGGCCGGCATCCCACAGAGTTCTGCAGACTTGTGACGCCGCAAGCAGTCAGCCCAGAATCCCATTTGTTGAGGATTAAGCCAGCTAGAGAGAATGTCAGACTCTTAGCGTGGATTTTCATCTTGTTGTAAACTCGGCCCCTACCACATGTTCACAATTGCGTTTTGTTTTTTTGTTGTTTTTTTTTTTTTTTTTTTTTTTTTAATTTGACAGGTAGAGTTACAGACAGTGAGAGGGAGAGACAGAGAGAAAGGTCTTCCTTCCATTGGTTTACCCCCCAAATGGCTGCTATGGCCGGAGCTGCACTGATCCGAAGCCAGGAGCCAGGTGCTTCTTCCTGGTCTCCCATGTGCGTGCAGGCGCCCAAGCACTTGGGCCATCCTCCATTGCCTTCCTGGACCACAGCAGAGAGTTGGACTGGAAGAGGAGCAACTGGGACTAGAACCCGGCGCCCATATGGGATTCCGGAGCTGAAGGCGGAGGATGAGCCAAGTGAGCCACGGCGCTGGCCCCACATTTGCATCTTTCTAAGAGACCATCCAGGGATCTGTTCGTCCTCACCCCAACTCGTGTCTCTGGAATATTTTATGTGGTTGGGCCCTACCCAGTTTCTACAGATTCTGTTTGTGAGTCTTGCTGGAGAGCTGGGAATGTGTGTGTGTGTGTGTATGTCTTGGGAGAGGGGGTGGTGTTCATGCCCGAGCTGTGAATGTCAAACAGGGGTTCTCCGATTTAGCAAAGAGCAGTACTGCACATCCTACTAAATTGAATCATAGACCCTGACTCGTGTTCAGCTTAATGTTTGGTCTTTCTTAGGATGCTAAGCAACAGCTCCCATTTAGGTCCATGGTCAGAGGGGACTGCTCTGATATGCAGATTTGGTGGATTCAATGTTATTTTCTTTTCGAGAAGCAGAGAGAGACAGAGCTTCCATCTGCTGGTTTACTCCCCAAATGCCTGCCACATCAGAACTAACATGGGGCTGAAGCCAGGAGCCTGGAACTCAATCTGGATCTCCTGTGTGGCTGGCAGGGACCCAACGACTTAAGCTACCACCTGCTTTCCCCCAGGATGCGTCTTAGTAAGAAGCTGGTCTCAGGATCCAGAGCCAGGACTTGAACCCAGGCACTCTGATGTGTGATGCAGGTGTCAGAGTACTAGGCCAAACGCCTGCCCCTTCAGAGCAGGTTTGACTTATGATATTTTCACGTTAGTAAGGGTTCATTAGAGCTGTAACCCTTCGTTAGCTAATGAGCAGTGGTGTAGGTAAGCACGGGACTTTCTGGGTATCATCTTTTTATACTAACACATTTGTTGGTGACATTTGGGACTTATTTGGGGCAAAGTTATTGTACTATTTGTTTTCCATATGAAATTCACATTTAACAGGGACATCCTATATGAGGGGGATCTTTGAAAAGTTCATGGAAAATGTGTATTATGGAAGACTCTGCATGAATTTCAAGTTTTTTTTTAATGCCAAAAGAAACTTATCTTTTAATTCCATTTTCCACCAGCTCTTTGAAGTTCTCCCATATTTGATCTGGCACTAAGCTATCAATACTTGCCACGCTTTGGCACCTGGCCTGCTTTGTGAGGTGAGGGTGTGCCTTAAGGGAGACACATGAGGTCAGATATTGTGCGGCTTCAGAGAAGTCCATCGTCTGCCTGGGCCTTCTTAAAACTGTGCTTTTCTCCTTCACTCCTGTTGTGCTTCCTCCTCTGGCTCCCAGATAAGCTCCCCCACCCCCCAGCTGCCTCCTCCCAGTGAACTCGCTCCTGGCAACTCCTGCTCCCTGGTCTTGGGTTCAGGTTCTCACATTCCCAGCTGTGGCCCAGAAGTTTCCATCTGCTCTGCCAGAACACAGGGCTTTGTGATGAGCCCTGCTTTCGGATCTGCAGATATTCCGACTAATTTATGATCAGGTGATCAGAAATACGTCATCCCCCCATGAATTTCTGATGAAAGTATTCCTGCGTGAACTTTAGTTAAGTCATGAAGTTTTCAGAGTACAGATAAGTGATTGAAGGCTCCCATTTTTTTTTTTTTTCCCGAAACCAGGCTCACCTGGGCAGACTATTTTCCATTTAGGTTTTCCATCAAGGTTTCCGTATGTATCAGCCACCTGACTTTATTTTGGCTTCGGCCACTGTTTCTTTTGTACCACTCATTCCTTAGTCCAGTTTCTCTCCAATTTTGCTAGTGGGGCTCTTTTGCCACACAGAGTCGAGCTGCGGCAGCCGTGTGCGTTGGCCCGTTGGTCTGCGGAAGCGTGTCCGTGGGCCTCCCTTCTGTTTCCCATCATGCCCAGCGCTGTTCCATCGTTTCCTGTTCACGTCGTTCATGGACTTCCGGTCGCCCGCGGACGTCCAGTGGAGCAGAGCCCGTCAGGCGGAGAAGGCGCGGCCCGCGCTAGCCTCTCCCCTAGGTCTCTGTCACCTCCACGGCCAGGTGTGGCATTTCTTCCAGTCAGACTCATTCCCACCTCGGCCCTGGCCTGCGGTCAGTCCCGCCCTCGTCTCTCCGTGGCTTTTCCCTTCTCATTCAGGCCCCTGAGCCCGGAGCACGCACCCCGGTGGCTGCCTGCCGTGTCCGACCCTGCCCAACTTGCGGACGTCCTCCTACGTGGTCTCTTTTATGCCTTTTTATACAATATGGTGCCCCACTAGCCACAGTTTCACTTTCTGTGGTCAACTGGCATCAAAAATATTAAATAGATACTTTGTGAGGGGAAGAGAGCCCACATGCGCGTAACTTTTGTCATAGTATTTTGCTGTAATTGTTTTTTTTTTTAAAGATTTATTTATTTATTTGAAAGTCAGAATTACACAGAGAGAGAAGTAGAGGCAGAGAGAGAGAGAGAGGTCTTCCCTCCGCTGGTTCACTCCCCAGATGGCCGCAACGGCAGGAGCTGTGCTGATCCGAAGCCAGGAGCCAGGTGCTTCTTTCTGATCTCCCACGTTGGTGCAGGGGTCCAGGGACTTGGGCCTTCTTCTACTGCTTTCCCAGGCCATAGCAGAGAGATGGATGGGAAGTGGAACAGCCGGGTCTCGAACCAGCGCGGGCACTGTAGGTGATGGCTTTACCCGCTACACCACAGTGCTGGCCCCGTAAATGTTCTATTTTATCGTGAATTTACCGTGACCCTCTCTCTCTCTCTCTCTGCCTGATTTATAAATTACCTATCATAGGTGTGTAGGTGTAGGAACATAGTGCACCTGTGTTTAGGGTTCAGTATGGTCCCTGGTTTCAGGCATCCTGGTCTGAAGGGGAGGAGGGACTCTGTATTTTCTCCCCTCTTAAATTCCCAGTCCCTCGAGGGCAGCGATCGCAGCTGCTTTTTCTGTTGCCTGTAGCTCACTCTTTGGTAAAGGATCCCAGCTTGGAGCCTTTGCGCCCTGGGGGCCTGAGTTGCTTGGTTGGGCTGCTCCTGGCATGAGGGTGACTCAGAGGTAGATCAGGTGTTCTAGACAAGTGTCGACCTTAGGGCCATGCTGGGGGGCCCAGAGCAGCTGCCAGGCCCTCCCCACCTGCCTCGTGCCTGCATCACACGCCACAGGTAGCCTCACGTCTGGGCTCCCTGGCCACTGGCCATCTGGCATCCTTCTCGGTGACATTTCACTTTGACCTTTCCTTTGAAGAAGGGTTTTGAAGTGACACGGAACACATAAAGGGCAACAAAGGAGAGTGTATGCTGCGTGGCCACAGATGTAAGTTAAAAGGCAGGAAGTGAGACTGGTTCATATAATCAGGTTGGAGGGGGATGAGTAAAAAACAAATGCCCTTGATATTATCCTTTCATCATTTGTCTTCAGAGATGTACAGCGGGACATGGAAAACAAACATTTCCAAACTGAATGTATACACAGTTTGGCAAAACAAATACTGGGGCTTTGTGAGCGTCCAGACCTCCTGCAACGGGGAAGGTGGCCTCTGTTTCTTCACCTCCTGAGTTCAGAGCACAAGAAGTAGGAGATGCTGCCCCCATCGTGGAACAGGTGCAGCCAGTTTTTCATTGTCTTAATCAAAGTGAAAGCTTCCAAGTTTGGCCCAAGACCCAGCCCCAGATAAAAAGGCCTCTGGGCAGAGCGGGGACATCCATGGGCGTGACCACTACGGAACACGTGTCCGCTGCTTCTAGCGTCTGGAAGGCATCCTGGGGATGCAGGGTGGCTGTGGTCACCACCAGGACTCCTGCCCCTCCCCCAGCTCAGCAGTGCTAGCACAGCAAAGAGCTTCAGTTACTGGAGCTAAGGAAATCGGGACATTGAAATAGTTACTTGTTTTCAAATGCAAATCTGGGGCAAAGAATTCATTCATTATTTATGCTTTTTCAACTTCCCCATATTGTTTATGTTTTTAATAAAGTCCATTTTAGTATTTAGGGCCACAACCCTCAAATCTTCAATTATCTGAATGAGGGCAGGTGGACATAAACAATAACTGGACTTTTATTTTTTAAAATGGCTTATTTGTGTTGTGCTTTGTCAAAGACAAAAGTACTTTCATGTAATAAAACTACAGTTACCATTTTGGATAATCTTCATAGCACTTTGTAAATTGGCACTAATATGATCTCACTTCTACAATTTTTTATTTGATAGGCAGAGAGAGACAAAGGGCTGTGTCTTGCTGGTTCACTCCCTAGATGTCTACACCTGCTGGTGCTCTGCTGGTGCTGACAACTCAGTCCATGTCTCCCACATGGAGGGCAGGAGCCTGCTCACTCGAGCCACCACTGCTGCCTTCTAGGATCTGCCCTGGCAGGAAGCTGGAGTCAGGAGCCAGAGGTGGGAACTGAACCTGGGCACTCCAGTGTGAGACATGTGTGTTAATCAGCAGTTTACACATCTGCTTCCTGAGGTCTCTTACAGTTAAGAAACTAATAATATAGCAAATGCATGGTACTTACTGTTTTCCAAGTGCTTGTCACTATTTTTTTCTTATTTTTTAAAATTTATTTATTTGATAGGCAGAATGAGAGAGAGCTTCTATCCTCAAATATCCACAGAAGCTGGGTCTGGGTCAGGCTGAAGCTGAGAGCTGGAACCTATCCAGGTCTCCCATGTGGGTGGCAGGGGCCCAAGGACTTGGGCCATCTTCCGCTGCTTTCCCAGGCACGTTAGCAGGGAGCTGGATCAGAAGCAGAGCAGCTAGGACTTGAACTGACACTATGATGTAAGTGCTTCACATAGAAGGGGCTCAGAAACGCTAAGTATCTTGGCCATGATAACTGGAATCTTTAAATCTGAGATTTTAGCTACTGTCATAACTCTGTTCTTTGATCCTGACGTTGGCGAGAGGATGGGGTGGGGTGGAGGTGGAAG
Organism: Oryctolagus cuniculus; assembly: GCF_051225735.1. Lineage (NCBI taxonomy): Eukaryota > Metazoa > Chordata > Mammalia > Lagomorpha > Leporidae > Oryctolagus > Oryctolagus cuniculus. Next base: position 84,887,732 of record NC_142875.1, read on the forward strand.
TGTGTGTCATCTTCCCAGCCTCAGGTGGCAGAACTGAATCAGAGACAGCCAGAGGCTTGCCCAAGGCAACACAACTGGGGCAGGCAGGCCTGCTGACTCCTTATCAGGTCAAAGAGCAGACAAAACCTGGGGCACAAGAAAATGTTTTTTTTTTTTTTTAAAGATTTTATTTATTTGAGAGGTAGAGTTATAGACAGTGAGAGGGAAAGACAGAAAGATCTTGCATCTGCTGGTTCAGTCCCCAAATAGCTGCAAGGGCCGGAGCTGAGCCAATCCAAAGCCAGGAGCCAGGAGCCTCTTCTGGGTCTCCCACGTGGGTGCAGGGGTCCAAGTGCCTGGGCCATCCTCCACTGCTTTCCCAGGCCATAGCAGAGAGCTGGATTGCAAAAGGAGTGGCCGGGATTAGAACCAGTGCCCATATGAGCTGCCGGTGCCACAGCACTGGCCTGGAAAGTGTTTATTCACAGTGTGTACTCAGTTTGGCCGAGTAACACAGCTTAGTAGGAGCTGCTGGGCCCAGGGCATCCTGTTCCAGGCCGAGTTCAGGGCAGAGGAGCCTTAGGAGAGGGACCGCTCTCCAGTGCAACCCCTGGCTCACTTTACCCTGTGGTACATTGTGAATGGTCCGCCCAGGATTCACACTCGGGTGAGAGCTGCTGGATGTCCTCACACTGTGGCTGATCCAGGTGTATGATGGTGTGATTGGGGTGTCTGGGAGCCTCTATATTATGTCAGAAAACTTTTCTTCCTTCTTTACTTTGGGTGATGCAAGCAGATGTCCACGGACAGACTGGTGGGCAGCCTCCTTGTGTCCGCTCTTTCGCCTGGCAGGCCGTGGGTGTGCATCCGGGGGAACAACTCTTTGTTTAACCAAGCGATTACTTACAGAGGCAGGCCACATCGGCCACTTAGAACTCTGAATAACACCGCTGAGCACCACCTGAGGCCCGCCTTTCCCCTGGCGTGAAATGAGGATTGATTGCTGCTTCTCCGCGTGTGTGGATGGCCTAGCGTGGTGTGTGCAGTGTGCCAGCTGCTCAGATAGGAACTTAAATGGAAGAACTTTGGCAAAGAAAATGCGTTTCGGTAGTGCAGGGTGACATCCTCAGCGGTCCTGAGGCCCCCTGGAGGAGTTTGTGGGGCCTGGGGGAGTGCCGGTCAGTCTGCTGTACTTGCTAGAGAGGAGGGCTCCTCAAGGCTCTGCCGGTTGGGAGCCCGTGTGGCCCGTCAGTCAGGCTTGGAGTGGACCTAGAACCTGCACTGCGAGAGTTGGCATTAGTAGCTGCAGGGAGCAGACGGCGTTTTCAAATGGGGTGGATTGAGGGAAGTTTAATGAAGCGACTGTTTGCAAAGGCAGGGCAAGGTGCTAGTAGCCTAGAGTAGAGAGGGAGGGGCCCTGGGCACCCCCTGCCCCTGGGCCTTCTGGGAAGGGGAGGGTGTGGTGGCCACAGTTGGCTGTGGGGAGGCGTGAGCTTTGTTGATTCACCTTCCCCTCCCGTATGCAGGTGGAGGTCTTGGGATGCACACAGGTGAGCTTCATAATGGTGGGTGGGTGAGTGGCCCTGGGGCAGACAGGATGTGATTTCAGGACTCAGCACTGTGCCAGGTGCCCCTGGGTGTGCTGAGGACAAACACAAGTTGGATGAGTTGTGCGGTCTCATATTTTTGTTTACTTTAGTCAACACTCAATTTTTTAAAAAAAATTATTATTTATTTTAATTTGAGAGGCAGAGAAACAGACAGAAAGAGCAAGCTCTCTATTCTTTGGTATACTTCTCAAATGCCTACAATGGCTGGGCTGGGCCAGGGCTGAACTTGGGAACCAGGAATTCAATCCACATCTCCTACATGGGTGACAGGGACCCACATTCTTGAGCCATCACTTGCTGCCTCCATGGTGCATGTTAACAGGAAGCTTGACTCAGGAGCCAGAGCTGGGAATTGAACCCAGGCCCTGTGATGCGGGATGCAGGTGTCTTAACCAGCGACTCAACCGCCAGGCCAAATGTCTTCTCCCTAGACAAGACTGAGTTCTTAAAATCTGTTACAATGGGCAGAGGCCGGCCGGCGCCGCGGCTCAATAGGCTAATCCTCCGCCTAGCGGCGCCGGCACACCGGGTTCTAGTCCCGGTCGGGGCGCCGGATTCTGTCCCGGTTGCCCCTCTTCCAGGCCAGCCCTCTGCTGTAGCCAGGGAGTGCAGTGGAGGATGGCCCAGGTGCTTGGGCCCTGCACCCCATGGGAGACCAGGAAAAGCACCTGGCTCCTGGCTCCTGCCATCGGATCAGCGCGGTGCGCCGGCCGCAGCGCGCCGGCCGCGGCGGCCATTGGAGGGTGAACCAACGGCAAAAGGAAGACCTTTCTCTCTGTCTCTCTCTCTCACTATCCACTCTGCCTGTCAAAAAAAAAAAACAAAAAAAAAAAAAAACAAAAAAAAAAACAATGGGCAGAGGCCCATTTTGAATGTGTTTACACTCATGGCTTCTCTGGTAATTCTTCACTTAGAAACACTTGAACACAGGTCTCGGGCTCTGTGTCACTGGGTGTATTTGGACTTGAGTTGTCTCTTGGTAAAATACTGGTATAGACTAGATCAGGGCTTAGACAGCTTCTGTGAAGGACCAAGTAGTCAGTATTTCAGCTTTTACAGGACACCTGTGGTCTCCATCACATTAATTGCCAGAATTCTCGTCTTCCTCTCCCTGCCCTCCTCCTCATCCTCTTATTTTTTTTTTTTTAGCCAACTGTAGAAAATAAATCCATTCTTAACTCATGGTCAACACAAAAATGGGCCACGTGTCAGTTTGCTGGCTGCTAGACTATTATTGTTTTCCTAAGCGTGCCTTTTGCCTGCGTGCAAGATGATTTTAGGGAATGCACAAATGAGCATTTGTATTTTAACAGGTATGTGTTCAGTTGTGTTTAGAACAAACAGGTCAGTGACACATCAGGAGCCCCCCCCCCACACCTGGAGGCTGTAGCCAGCAGGGCCCCCCCACGCACAGCTGGCTCTCCCAAAATCAGCTGATAAGGACGAGTTAGCATCTGATTCCTGATCATTTTGATGGTGCTGCATTTGTTTGTGAGAGTATGGGGGTGCTTCAAAGAGTTCATAAAAGGTGGAGCTAAAAGATAAGTTTATTTTGGTCCAAAAATTTTTTTAAAAATGCAGCTTTTCTGTACCACACATTTTCCAGGAGGTTTTTTTGAAGACCTTTGTGTAAATATATAAATGGTAATTTAAATGTTTAAATGGTAAAAAGTTTAAATGGCAAAAAGTTTCCTTTAAGGAAAACACTGCAGTGAGGTGGGGTCACTTCCCAACATCCTCTCCTGTTGTAGATGGACCCTGGTGGGTTCGTTTCACACAGGTGAGAATGTTCTCGCAGCCTCTAGAAGAAATTTGGTATAAGACTGGTGGAAGACATGAGAGGGCAAGGTCAGTTTCTGACTGAGTCCTTTCTGGCTAGGGCCCAGGGCGTGCAGTGCCCTGCCCAGCCTGCCCCACCAGGGGACAGTGGTCCCTTGGCTGGGAGCTCTCAGGAGTCATGAACCACTCCCTGAGCCTGGGGCGACTTCCCCCTCAATGGCATGCAGGTTCTGTGTCCCTGCGTGTGCTCCTGTGCAGAACTGCAGCGGTACAGCCAGGGATTCAGCCCCAGGAGAACAAATCACCGCATGTCTATAAAAGAAGTGCAGAGACCAGAGACTGAGGCTTGCAAGTGCTTGTTTAATTCCCTTTGGTAATTACAACTGGCACAGGCAACCTTTTCCCTGAAGCGCAGCTGTTCTCGCGGGCTATGGGCCACATCCAAGGCTCATTTGTCTTTCCTGGGTTCTTTGGAGCTGCTGAGCTGTCCAGGAGCATCCGTAGGAGGGAAGGGATGGGCTGACACCTGCCTGCAGGAGATTGTACGGAGCAGCTTATAAACGCCCACGAGTGTTGCAGGAGCTCACCTTGTCCGATGTGCCTTAGACGAAAAGCCATGCCCCAGCCCTGTGGCCATTCAGAACATGCAGGGTGGAGAGTAATCCCAAATTGCCAGGAACTCGGTGAGCTGGGCATGGCTTTTCTCAGCCTGGGGGCCTTCTTTGCCTTGGAGTACCCCTGATGGCCTTAGGAATATGCTGAACCAAGGTGAAGACACTTTATTCTCCCTGGCGAGCTTTTTTTAATTTATTTATTGAAAGAACGAGTGAGTGAGGACACTCTCATCCACTTGTTCACTCTCCAGATGCCCGGCAGTTGCTGCTGGGCTTGGCTGACCAGCACTGATATCTGGGAGCTCCGTCCAGGTGGTAGGAACCTGACTACTGGAGTGGTCGCTGCTGCCTCCCAGGGTCTGCACTGGCAGGAAGTTGGAACCAGGAACTGGAGTGAGGAATCAAAGCCAGGTACTTCAATGTGGGATACAGGTATCTTTAAAAAAAAACCTTGTAATTCATTTTATTTGCTTGAGAGAGGAGGAGGAGAGAGACAGACAGACAGACACATGCATCTCCTCTCAGCTGGTTCATTGCCCAGATGTCTGCAGTAGTGGGGGACTAGACCAGGCACAAAAAGCCAAGAACTGGGAACTTAATCCAGGTCTCCCATGTGGTTGTACATTAGCAAGAATTAGAAGCAAAGGCAAAATTCAAACCCAGGCAATCCAATGTGGAATGCTGGCATCCCAAAGTGACATTTTAATCACTAAGCTAACCACCTACCTACCCTAGCTGCTGCTGCTGCTGCTGCTTTTTTTTTTTTTGCACATGCAATGTTTTTATTGTTTCCTAAATCTGTTTGTACCCTTAATATTCTACTATTAATTTCAAAAGCAGTATAAAGAATATACTCCCCAGTGATAGATGAGAATGCAGCCACTCCCCTGAAAAGGAACAAAATATTGCCTCTAAAATAATTACTGATGGCACAATATTGCAAAGTAATATAAATACTTAACTATTAGAAATTCAGTACCTTAATATATAATTTTCAGTAACATCCTACCTCTTTTTAATTGCTTAAAACATTTATATGTTAAAGATTGTGCCAAAGGCTGATGAGGTTTTATTTTGCCTTCCCTCCCAGAGCTTGGACTGTGTATGTTCACAGAGTGGGAGGGGCTGCTATCCATCTCCCTTCACCCTGTTAGGAGATGAAAGCTTCAATCATGTTGCATAAACCAACAGACGCCACCATCCTCTCAAGTTTGTTATTCTGTGTCCTGCCACCATTGAAATATTTAAACTGCATATTAAAACTGGGGCTATGTTTGCAGTGTCACAGAACAATGAAAGATGGAGCTGCATGGGTCAGGAGGGGAGGCTTTATTACATAGGAGCTAATTTCACATTTGTGAAACTCCACAAGCAAAATGAGTATTGCATATGGTAAACGGTGTGTGCAAGCAGAGTGAAGAACCTTTTACCAACTGCAACCAAGCAATAATGATTGATTTTGGGGGGTACGTGGGTGGTAGAGGTTTGACTTGCAACAGAATTGAAGTGTGTGGGAGAAACTACAGCTTGATCCAGGAACTGCTGTAGAGGTTGTTGAGTCTGCCTGGGCAAGGGTAATAGAAAAACTATACTTTGGTCCCTGTGGAGTGGGATTCTTGTAAAAACAACTTTATTACATATGATCTGCCTACTCTAGTGTTCACCCACATAAAATGTAGCTTCATGGGTTTTTAGTGTAGTCACAGGAGCATGCAGCCATCGCCATAATCTGGGAGCGTTTTCACTACCCCTAAATGTAACCCTGTACCATGAGGTATCACTCTTCCTTTCATCCTCCCATGTTCACCCCAGCCCAAGGCAACCACTAATCTCCTTTCCATCTCTATTTGGGACATTTTGTGTAAGTGAACTAGCACAGCCTGTGGCCTTTGGGGCCTGGCTTCTTTCATTTGCATCATGACTTAGCATTCATCCATGTGGTAGCATATGTCAGAGCTCTAATCCTTTTCATGGCCAAATAATATTCTATCACATGAGTTTGCCATATTCTGTGTACCCCCTGATTCATCAGTTGATGGTGGTTAGGTTGTTTCTGTTTTTTTGGCTACAGGTTTTTGTGTGGATGAAGGCTTTCACCTTTCCTGGGAATATACCTAGGAGTGGGATTGCTGGATCAAACATTTTGTGCCTCTGTGCTTAACTTTTTGAAGAACCCTTTTGGTCTTGAATGTTGTTTTTGGATTATAAGCATTTTGCGAGTGGTAAAATGCACATAATTTACCATTATAACCACTTTGAAGTGTGTAGTTCACTGATGCAACATCACCGCCGTCCTCTTTTGTTTTTCTTAAGATTTATTTACTTAAAAGTCAGAGAGAGAGAGAATCTTTCATCTGCTAGTTCACTTCTCAGATGGCCGCAACAGCTGGGGCTGTACCAGGCCAAAGCCAGGAGCCAGGAGCTTCTTCCAGGTCTCCCATGTGGGTGGCAGGGGCCCATCTTCTGCTGCTTTTCCCAGGGCCTTTAGCAGTGAGCTGGATGGGAAATAGAGCAGCCGGGCCACAAACTGGTGCCCAAATGGGATGTTGGCATTGCAGGCGGTGGCTTTACCCACTATGTCGCAATGCTGACCTCCATTTTAGGCTTTGATGGCCCAATTTCTCTGGTCCCAGAAAGAGAAAATGACTTTGGCCTTAACTTGGCCAAGAGGTAGCTTAATGAATGAACCCACTGCCTTTTGGGAGTGATGAGGGTTAGGTATAGGGATGGCTTTTTGGCCCACACCCATAGGACTCTTCTGTGTAGGTGCAGCTGTTTTAGAACATGCTGGGAGAAGGGAACTAGCAGGTGGAATATGGCCTGCATCCTGGGGAGAGTGCTGCAGGCCTGCATGGGGAGTGCTGTCTTCCCAGGCTCCTCTGCGAGGAGCAGGCAGGTGCCAAAGAGGCTTGTTTTCCTAGTGGATTGATAGATCCAAGTGGGCCCTGGCAGCTGGCACAGGGGACCCTGCGTATAAGGGACCATAGATTATATTTGCTGAGTCACAGGAAATGTGTAAGTGGAGGCCGTGGAGTGTGTGCTTCCAAGAACAGCTGGCACAGAGGGCCTGTATATAAGGGACCATAGAATATATTTGCTGAGTCATGGGAGACGTGTAAGTGGGGGCCATGGAGTGTGTGCTTCCAAGGGCAGCTGGCACAGGGCTGGAAGAGGTTTTGCAGAAGGTGTGACGCAGTCCCCGCACAGCAGTTCCAGCCCTCGTCTTGTGAGGCCAGGGGATGAGCTGCCCCTGGGCCCTTAGAGCTGCTCCAGCTTCTGTCCAGGGCGTGCCTGCTCTGCTGACCACTCCAAGCCAGGTCTGTTCACGCCACCCTGTGCTTCCCCCAGGCTGCCTTTCTCCATCCATTGCTCATTTCCCAGCTGACCCTGGGCTTCCAAGTAGCTCCCTTACCTTCTCATCGGCGGAGACTGGGTTTTATACTCTGGGTGGAGTCCCTGGCAGACAGAAACAGCAAATGTGCAAGTTCAGGATGGGGGCCCCAGATGACCCTAAAATATCGACAAAGGTGTAATCGAGCCGATTATTCACGCTTCAAACAATTCTTGCCTTAAACTGAAGGATTTCTTTAAACAGCGGCTCCTCCTGGCTGTATTTTTCTGTTGCTATTGCTCATTACCTGCTTGGTTAGAGAAATTCCCAAATGTCAGCATGTGATTGAAGAACAGAATGAAATGAAGAGAAAGTGTTTCTGGAATTGCATCATTTATTTAGAGAAATTCTCTCAGAATGTATTCATTTAAAAACACCTGATATATTTATGTGCTCCCCCTCGCCAAACAATTCTGGAAGCTCAGCAATGGTTTCCCCTTTGGAGAAGTGAGGAAAGGGAAAGTGAGATGGGGAATAATTTGCCCAAGTTCATTCAGCTCGTCAGTGGGTGAGCAGAGATTAAAACCAAAGTCATGTTCAGAAGCTATGCTATCTGTGCATCTTGCTGTGTTTGCTGAGTGGGAGGAGCAGGCTTGTGTGTAATTGCACTCCACTGTAATTACGCCATGGCCCATTGCCCTGCGGGCCCCACTGTAAGTCTCCTGCGGATTTCAGGAGCAGCAAACGTCCTGGAGCATCAGAGTGGATTGAGAGCAAGACAGGCTGAGCGTGGAGCCAAGACTCTCCTTCACACCCCCTTCCCACATTGGCCTTTTTCCTGTGTATGGGGGAGTGAATGACAGAGCTGTTTAACCATCAGAGGCGTGGTTCCAGTACTGAATGAGACCACAGGCCTGCGGTGCCTTGGGAACGGGCACACACGTTTGATGATGCAGTAGGTGCTTCACAGAAACTTGAGCCTTTGTGTATGGGATCGGCACTGGGTGGGGTAACTGACTTCACGGTGCTGGGCCACAGGTGGGACTCAGAGGGTGGTGGGTGGGCGAGAGCATGTAAGGTGCAGGAAAGAAATGACCGCATGGAAAATCCATGTCGTCCCCCCATCTTCCCCCCCGTCCAGCCCTGGTCACTATGCCTACACCTCTCTCTCCAGTGTCCTCCTGCCCTGGTCACTTTTTCCTTTTATAAACCCAGAGGATTTCTGCTTGAGGTTCCTCATTGCTACCTTCCACCTCTTAGAATTTTGGATTTCATTTTGCACACTCTCAGGTGTCAAATAAAGAAGTTCTCTGTCATCTCATTGGCTGGGAGAGAAATATCTTTTTTCCTTGACCACGTTTCCTTTAGAATTTTTAGTTCTCCGCCCACCCCCACCCCGTAAGTATTTTAGAACCACAAATGTCTGTATAGATTGTATAGTCTTTCAGACAGCTTTTACATTGAAATTTTGCCACCTTAGGGAGAGGATAGGAACTGGGGTAGATACCATTAAAAGTGGAATCGGAATGGACATTAGAAATTAGGACAAGGCCACCAAAATTGTAACTGTGAGGTAAAGCCTACATCAATTGGCCAGACTTAGTAATTAATTCTACAGTGTACATATATTTAAAAATATCATACATAATAAATATACAGGTATAATTTTATCTGTGCAAAAAGTAAAATAATAAAAGAATCAGGAGAAGAGGTGAAGTGTTGACTGGGATGCATTCCGAGGCTGCCGGGAGAACTGTTGGGTTGTAGCTGTAAAATCTGCTCCCTGTGGGTGGAAGACGGAGCTGGTGGGACTGCTGTGTGCTGCGGAAGAACCGTGGATGTCAGCAGCGGCAGGTCAGGTGGGAGTGCAAGGGAGCGTGACACAGTGCGTGCAAGCCTTGTGGTTTCTCTCACCATCCAGTCTGCCCCTCACGAGTATACAACTTCAGGTATTTCTTCAGGGTAAGATTCAAATGTGCCTGACCGAGACTGGAAGGCTGAAGGATAGCGGGGATCCTGCCCAAGTTCCTGTGGTTCAGGAAGCCTCTCTGGAATCATCAGTTCTTAGAGGATCGGCCGGGACAGCCACCAGCCATGGGATGGTCAGTTCTCCATGCCATCCCTGCGGTGTCCGCACTGCAGGATCAGTTCAGGAAGAAGGGGGGAAGGATTTGGGTCTGGGAGAGCCTTAGAGGACAATTGGGAGTTTCTTTTTTAAAGGTTTATTTTATTTATTTGAAAGAGAGGAAGAGAGAGAGAGATCGATCGATCAATCGATCGATCTTCCTTCTGGTGCACTCCCCAAATGGCCGCAATGGCTAGGACCCAGGGCAAACCTAAGCCAAGAACTAGAGTTTCTTCTGGGTCTCCCACATGAGTGGCAGGGGCCCAAGCACCTGGGCCATCCTCTGCTGCTTTCCCAGGCACATTAACAAGGAGCTGCATCAGAAGTAGGGCAGTGGGGACTCAAACCAGGGCCCATATGGGATGCCAGTGCTGCAGGCAGTGGCTTAACCTGCTACATCACAGTGCTGCCCCAGTTTTGAGTTCTTTGGTGAGTATTGGAGGCTTGTGCTCATAGGGATACAGAGGGCCTTATCCATCCTCTTTCTCTTTCCTGGAACAGCCAAGTTATTTGAGCCTCTAAGCCAGTGGTCCCTCTTAACAAACATAACAAACTGACATGGAAATTTCAAAACAGTATTCATGCCAAAAGAAAAATTGAACTTCCAGTTAGCAAGCTACAGTCATGTGCTTTTATAAACTACTAAGGTCCTCCTTCTAAGACTGGCACACATGCACACACACACACACACACACCATTTTCTTGGGAGTCCTCGTGGCTATGCTGTAGGACCTAGGCTATCCCAAAGGAACTCAGTTCCCATCCACTGGCACTCCTCACATGACTGCAACTACTGTGTCTGGGATGGTCTGAAGCTGGGAACTGCAAACCCAATCCAATCTTATACCTGTGTGACTGGGACCTGGGCCCTTGAGCCAGTCTTTCTTTTGAAAACTTTTATTTAATAAATATAAATTTCATAGGTACAGCTTTTGTATTATAGTGGTTCTTCCTCCCCATACCCATCCTCCCACCCCTACTCCCATCCCACAACCTACTTCCTCTCCCATCCCATTCTTCATTAGGATTAATTTTTAATTATCTTTATATACAGAAGATCAGCTTTATACTAAGTAAAGATTTCAACAGTTTGCACCCACACAGACACATAAAGTATAAAGTACTGTTTGAAGAATAGTTTTACCATTAATTCTCATAGTACAACTCATTAAGGACAGAGGTCCTACATGGGGAGCAAGTACACAGTGACTTCTGTTGTTGATTTAACCATTGACACTCTTATTTATGATGTCAGTGATCATCCAGGTGAACCATCTCTTGCTGTCTCTCCAGGTGTTCATTGGCAGAAAGCTGAAGTCAGGAACAGGAGCTGAATTTTGAAGCAAACACTTTAAAATGGGATGTGGACATCTTAACTGGCATTTTAACTGCCAGCCTAAACAGCCATCCCTTACCAGAGTTATTGATTGAAGCAGAAGCCCGTAGACTGAACATGAATCCCTTACCAGCCTTCACGTGTGATTGTTGGTAGCAGGCTTCATTTGTCAGATTCCTCGGCTCCAGTTGCCAAAAACCATAATAGCTGCCCTTGTTGTGTACTGGAGCACCTGCTTATATGGTTAGGGTGCCCTTATTTCTCATGATCTCTTGTATTGCTTTGGGAGATCAGAAGTTTGTCACATCTGGTTAGTGTTTCATCCTTCCTTCTTTTTTTTTTTTTTTTTTTAACAAATATTCTGAGCAATACAACGTAAATGCCATTGAGATGGGGATTTTGGCCTAGTAAGTTCACTATTGTACCTCCATGTTCTAGAGCTGTTGTTGGCATAAGACATATTTGTTGAATGAAGAGTAGTGTAAGAATGCATCCACAGGCAAAGCAGTTGCATAAATTGCCCCAGAGTTGGCCATTATGTTGAATAAAATAAGTTGAAAGGCATTTACAGCGGTTCCCTTCACTAAACCTCATGGGAAGATCTGACTGCTTCTGATTTACAAATTGTAAAGTGGGATATGTTTGCTGATGCTTTCAGGTTATTTTATGTATGTAGTTGGCCTTGGTGTGCCAGGTGTTTGCTATTAATATGTTACGGTACGGCCACATGGTGTCTCAATCCCATTTTTACAGTTCCCACGTGCTCCTGGAAGCCGTTCAGAGGCAGTGCTGGAATGCTGCTGGCTGTATTTATGAAATACATGAAATGGAATTCTTAAGTCATGAAGTATAGCATTTTCATTACTCTGCTGTTTTTGCTTTTTAACAAAGGAATTCTCAAGTCTGAAAAGTTAGAGTAAGTCGGTTGGAACATTCCTGGGTTTAAGAAAAGCATTCCTAATGCATTTATTCGCTATGCATTCCAGTCCCATTAATCCTGATAAGTTTGTTCTGGATTAACGTATGGCATGCCTTTCTTAAACTTGTAAGTTTAGCATTAACCGCTTTTACACCATGACAGGCAAGTGTGACTGGAGCAGGAATCACGATGGCATGCTGCTTAATTCATGCCTAATGGAGCAGGAAAGCAGCCTTGCTGCTGTGGGGCGAATGCTGAGCTTGGCTGCCTTCATTTCATCAGGCAGCCCTGCAAACTGTGGTCCCCAAACTGTTTGTTCTGAGAACCTGCTCCCTGCTGCTCTTAAAAATTCCCAAGGACACCCAGGAGCTTTTTCTGATGGGAGTGGTATCTAAGTCTTTACCCATTAGAAATTAACATGGAGAACAACTTGAAATAATTTTGGTTGAAATAAGTAAGGAAAATAATGGCCTCACTAGTACCTATTTGGAAAAGGAGAACTTCATTGCCTTTTCAAAAACTGGATACTCCTTTTGATGCTACATCAAAACTTGACAGGTGGTACCTGGTTCCACTGTAGAATCTGAAGGCATAGTAATGAGCTTTAAAAAAAAAAAAAAACAACAAATGAAAACACATGTATTTATTCATTTTTACTTGAGAGGCAGAGAGACAGGGTGAGACATCCCATCTGCTGGTTCCCAGAATGGTCCCTGGCTTGGGACCGAAGCTGGGAGTTGGGAGCTCAATCCAGGTCTCCCATGTGGGTTACAGGGACCCAGCTACTTGAGCCACCGTCTGCTGCCTTCTAGGGTGCACATTAGCAGGAAGCTAGCATTGGGATCAGAGCTGGGACCTGAACTCAGGCACTCTGGGATGCAGGTGTCCCAAGCAGCGTCTTAACTGCTAGGCCAAATGCCCATCCCTAATGAGCTTTTTGGACTCTAAAATACATGGGTCTCTTTTGTACTTTGAATTGATCATATACCTGCATGTGATCCTATTTAACTGAATTATTGTTTTATTGAATTATTTGGATATTCCAAGTGTGGGTACCATTCATCAGCTATGTCAGCCCTCCTGTATCTTTAAATTCTACATATATGGAGTCAACCAACAGTGAAATAAAAGAAATTGCATGTGAGTCAACCAACAGTGAAATAAAAGAAATTGCATGTGCACTGAACACATACACACTCTTTTTCGGTCATTGTTCCCTAAACTATACAGGTTTCATAGCTATTTACCTAGCATTTACATTGTTTTTTTTATTTATTTTTTTTTTTACTTTTTATTTATTTATTTATTTATTTATTTTTTGTCAGACAGACAGTGAGAGAGAGAGAGACAGAGAGAAAGGTCTTCCTTTTTCCGTTGGTTCACACCCCCCCCCCACCAAGTGGCCGCCACGGCTGACGCGCTGCGCCGATCTGAAGCCAGGAGTCAGGTGCTTCCTTCTCCCATGCGGGTGCAGGGCCCAAGGACCTGAGCCACAGCAGAGAGCTGGACTGGAAGAGGAGCAACCGGGACAGAATCCAGCGCCCTGACGGTGCCAGCGCTGTAGGCGGAGGATTAGCCTAGTGAGCCGCGGCATCGGCCTTACCTAGCATTTACATTGTATCAGGTATCATAAATCATCTAGGGATGGGTGAAAGTATATGGAAGAGGTGATCATTTGATGCAGCACTAAAGACATTGCATAAGACACTCACATCTCATAGTGCAGTGAGTGCCCAGGTTCAAGTCCTGGTACCACTCCAGATTCCAACTTCCTGCTAATGTGCACCCTAGGAAGCTGCAGTGATAACTCAAGCAGTTAGGTCCCTGCCATCCACATGGGAGACCTGGATGGAGTTCTCAGCTCCTGGCTTCAGCCTGGCCCCACCACAGTTGTCGTGGGCATGTAGGGAGTGAACCAGCAGATGGGAGATCTCTCTGTTTCTCTTTCTGCCTTTCAAATAAAATGTAAGTAAATAATAATTAAAACTTTACATTTGTTAATATTGCCCCAATGTCATTTGGGAAGCTCAAGGTTTAGGGAGCTGTCAAGAGCTCAGATTTTCCAAATTTAAATTTTTTTTCTTCAATGTTTGGATTTCATGATTGGCAACAAGTGTCAGTAGTTTCCCTTTTAGGTTCTGCCCCTTTTATGCCAGATTCTGGGACAGATTCTGCACATGGCTCTTGGCTGAATCCCTTCCCTTAAGAATAAAGTACACCGTCCTTGATTTAGTCACAAGTACTTGGATGACTGTGCCCTCAGCACTCTGACAGTTTTCTAGCCTTTTTTCAAAGTGTAAACTTTTTTTATTTATTATTTTTACTGAGTTAAAACAGCATAACATAACCATACAGTCTGGAGGTGGGAAGTTGGAAATGGGCACAGGTCAAGGTGTTGCCAGGGAGCGTGTAACAGTCTACCTCCCTGCCTTTCCCTGCCCCTAGAGGCTGCCTGCACTCTTGGCCGGCGGTCCCTAAAGGCATTCAAAGCTAGCAGTGGCTGGTGGTGTCTTTCTCCTGTGGTGCCTCTCTGATGCTAGCTTTTCTCCCTCCTCCATGCTCTCAGCACCCTCATGATCACAGGGGTCTCCCCTCCAAGGTGCTCCCCCTCTCCCCAGGTCAGCTGATCAGTTTCTTCATTCCTTCTGCACCTGTTTTCTCCCACCAGTGCAACCTGACACAGTCACAAGATTCCTGGGGTCAGGATAGGGACATCTTTTGGGATCATTAGTGCATCTGTTACACCCAAGCCTCTGTATTTCTGGTCAGTTCTCCCTCTCTGAAGACTTCCCGCTCTCTCTGTGTTTGAGTAAATCCCGTCCTCCAAACATGACCTCCTTATAAAAGCCTTTCCTGAAGTCTCCAGCTACTTCCTGTCCCGCCAACACAGACTGGCATGAGAACCAGCACCTTGGTGCCCAGCTCTCTGTTGAGCAGTGGGAGGTCTGTGTCCATGTGGACTGTCGCCTGGGTCTATCAACCTTTGCTTTTCTCAGGGCTGCCACAGCGTATGATCACCAAGACGTAGCAATGTGTTGAGTTAGGGGCATGGGATCGTGGGTTGTGTTTTAGATTTTATGGAGTTGGTCAGCACCGGATCTGTACCTTCCATCTCATTCCTTCTCGGACTGCTGGCCACTTCTCCAGGCCCCAAGTCCTGCTTTTGGGACAGCCTTCAGCCCCACCCAAGTCATCAGACTGCTGTGTTTTGTATGGGCAGGTATATATTCTCTGTGCCAACATGAAAGTCTTCAACAAGTACATGGAAAATGCGGATTATGAAAATACTGTGCTTTTTGAAGTGCCCTGCCTATGTTAGCTAGTATATTCAGGTGAACTCCTTGGCCAGATGGGCAATGACGGGGAGTGGGGTCTGGCTGTTTCCTGAAGGCACCAGCTAAGGTTTCCTACCCCTGGTGATCTTGCTTCCCAATACCTGTGTCGGGAATGTCACCCCTAGCAGGGGCTCAGGGCTTGTGCCTGTCGTCTCTGGCCTGGGTTTGCAGAAATAGCCTATGTGATGCTATCACGTCATCCCTTTGCAATAGGAGACCCTGTTTGTTGAGGTGAGGTGGCAGTCTCTGATCTGGAGGTCATCTGGTCCATATGTCTCGTCTTCCTGTTGGAGTTTCCCCTTGGCATCCCTTCTTATTAGTGCTCCTGGTGGGACCCTCTTGTCTCTCCCTGCCATTCACCCTGTCTCCAGTTGGTGTTGCAGTTGGGGTGTCCTGCCTGCAGTGGGGCTGGGCTGAATGCTTGGGGGTTCTGGGGCTCTAGGACAGAGCACCTCTGACAGCTCTTCTTGCCTTCCAGGAGCCTGAAGTCCCCATCGAAGCCCTTGGGCCGTCTTCCTCCAGGATCCAGGTGCATCCTCAGTGAGAAGGTGTAGAGTCCTCACGTCGGATTCCAGGTACAGTGTGCCAGGCAGCAGCACAGCAGGTGGCCTTCTCTTCTGTGCTAGAGTCCGCTACTCCTTTCTACCCATGAGAACTGAACACCGAAGCCCTAGTCTTCATCCTTTTAAATCTCTAACTGCGGGATTTCTCAGACGCACCTGGCTCTGCTCTTGCTGGTGACTCAGTAGAAAACAAGTTTGCCTGTGTTTCTTAAGCTCCTGCATTTCCTCCCAATAGAACGTTTCTTGTTTTCAATTTTAATGGGGGTACAATGCTAATTCAATTTGTGTATATAGTATGTAATGATCGGGACAATTAACATTTCCATCTCCCTAAGTGTTTATCATTTCTTTGTGTTGGGAGCCTGTGAACCCTCTCTCTGGCGCTTTCTAAGATATGTAATAAATGGTTGTAAACTACAGCCACGCACCATGGTGTAGAACCCTGGCACTCGTCATGTCCTTCAGCAGGCAAGACCTTTCCCCACCAGGCCTGGTCAGCTTCCCCGCCAGGCCGTTCCCCCTCATTCTGGGCCAACGCCTGGGCAGGTGCTGCGTTGCCACGCTCTGTGCTTGGGGCCGGGGCAGCACAGTGGCAGTGAAGTACCTGGCTGCGGGTCTGCCTCTAACTCCTGGCATTCGCATTTCTCAAGGTCATAGGTCAGTTCCAGTTTCCTTCCTGTTCCAGGACTTCTCATCTGGCTTCTGTTCCTCTAATTCTTCTCACTTCACTTTTCACCCTTGCAATTAAAAATTTCCTGGTAGCTTGTCCTTGGATTGCCACACTGTAACTGTCTGTGTAGGCCAGTGGCTGTCAGGTGGTTCCTGGGAGCTGGGAGTTCTCAGCCGGATGGGTACAGGAGGTCAGGGCTAGCCAGGGAGGCGCTGTGGGCCTGTTGTAGATAAGGGGTAGGTCTAGTTGGCTCTGAGTCTGCTATTTGGGTTTGGCATAGGAGTGGTCTGGGATGGAGGAGAAGGTTTTTTCCGTGGAGAGGGATTGTATCACGAGCTTCACCTTTTTCCCTCTCTCTCTGTGTCACTCACGTTCTTGCAGTCATTTGAGGCCATTCACAGCCTTAATTCCAAGGCTGTAGCTATATTAAGAATGTGCACAGAGCCCACGCTGAGCCTGTAATCAGAAGAACTTTGCTGGGGACACAGCAGTGACCTTTGCTACCTGTGAGTACCTGGGAGCAGGCTGCACTGAAAGGAGGAAGGGAGAGGGCCTCCTCTTGAACGCCAAGTTCCTGGAGGCAAAGAGCGCATCAGGCACTTTGTTTGGAGACTGTTGCAACTTTGTCAGAAACAGAGATTCAGAATTGGCAGGTGCACCTTCCCAAAGACAGTGGGTAAATCTGGATCCTTGCCAGTGAGGAGTGGGAGGGTGTTCTGTGGAGGCCAGAGCCGTTGTGTGCTGGGGCCTGTAGGCCTTGAGGAGCCTTCTCATGTTAGGTGTGTGTTTAGTAAAAGGGCTTCCACAAGAGTGGGTCCATTCTGCCGTCTTCCCCTTGCTGCACCAGTCAGATGTGCTTCCGCTGCCTTAAAACACTGTTTTAGAACCTCTTGCTCTATTACCTAACACCAAGGCTGAGTGTGGACATCGGAGTGAGAAGCCAGAAATCAGGCTGTTGCATTTCTGGGGGTGGTGGTTCTCGGGCCTGGTCCTGAACCCTGCCTGGGCTGGAGGAATTCACAGGGTGCCACCCTGAGGTCCTTCCTTCCTTTTTTCACTATTAGTTTTTTAAGTTGATTTCTTTTTTCCCCAAGGATTGGTTAGTTGATTGATTTGAAGGGCAGACACACACATACACACCACACACACACACACACGGGGAGAGTCAGAGGGAGAGAGCTTCCATTTGCTGGTTCATACCACAAATGGCTGTATCAGCTTGGGCTGGGCCAGGCCAAAGTCAGGAGTCAGGGACTCCAGCTGGGTCTCCAGCGTCGGGGTCAGGGGCTCAGGTACCTGAGCCGTTGTCTGGCGCTTCTGAAGTACTTTAACAAGAAGCTCACCCAGAAGTGAAGCAGCCAGGACTGTTACTGGCACTCCCCAGGGCATGCAGGTGTTCCGAGTGGAACTCTGAGCCACACATCGGCCCCTGAAGTCCCTCCTTGAGTGACGACACAAAGGCCAGATCTCAGATCCACATGCAAGGCGGATGCCCTGCAGGCCTCCATGACCTGGCCACTCCTCTGTTGGTCTGTCGTTTTCTCTTCCCCTGAACTTCATTTGTTCTGTTTGCTGACATTTTTCCCTCCCCTCGAAGGAGGGAAGACCGGTAGTAGGTGCAGCATGGCAGAGTGAGAATACAGCAGGCAGCTCCTTTCTTCCCTTCCAGGCTTAGGGCAGGCAAAACAGGCTCCTCTGTTACAGTTCCTGTACCTTCTAGAATGGTGGCCCGAGAGAGAGAAATATTTTTTAATGGAAATAGCCATTTAATGTATGCTATTTTTCCAGAAGGAGGCAATTACTTTCACATCATTCAGCCTTAACCAAGAAAAAAGAGAGTCTGATGACACAGGGGTTAACCCCACCATAGAAGCAGAGCATTAAAGAAATACTGGGGCTCTGGGGTTTAGCTCCTTGAGGGTTTAGAGAGACAGTGACTGCAGACTTACTTGCCAGTGAGGGCTTGGAGCATATGTTAATCATCCATTGCTGCTGCAGCTTAAAACAACGCACATCTTGTTTTCTCACAGCATCTGTGAGTCAGGGGTCGGCCCGACTGCAAGTCCTAGGGCCTCACAAGGCTAGTCTGCATCAGGGCCTGATTCTCATCTGAAGGCTTGGCTGAGGAGGAATCCACTGCCAAGTTCCCTCCTGGTGTAGGATAAGGCTGCCTTGGAGGCTGCCCTCAATTCCCATCAGCTCCCTGGGGTTCCCAGAGGCCCCTGGAGATCCAGTTCATTGCCACCTGTTTTCCTCACATGAAAGCTGACTTCATGAGGCCAGCAAGCAGGGTCTGCTAGTTAGATGGAGCCTAATGTGTCAGAAGTGGTTCCTAGTTCTGACCTCCATAGGGATTGCGAACACAGGATTGGGGGGGGGTACTACCTTAGGGGCTGCCCAGCACAGATCACCTGCTCTGGCTTCTTGAGAGGAAGAATTTTTGTGATTATTTTTGCACCTTTTTTTTTTTCCTGCGATGATCCCGATTCTAAGCTGGTGAAAGGGTCATAGCTCTGCAGGGTCCATTTATCCTCCAGGCAGCAAGAATGTCGCCAGCCACCACTGACCTGCTGGCTGGCAGATGACTCTGGGTGCTCATTCTTTCTTGAGGGACATGTGAAGCACATTGCTTGTCTAAGGAAATGTGATTTGGAGTGTCCCATGGCTGGCTTATGCAGCAAAAACCCCCTCACAGTACATTTTCTGTGGTGGTGGCTACTGGAGAGGCTAGTGTTTGAGGTGTAAGTTGAAATTCATATTTTTAGCCCTTAAGGGTTCATTCAGAAACAGTAGAAATGATCTGTGCTCTCCTTCATTCTGTGATGACGGGGAGTCATATTGTCACAGAGCCGTAACCATGGCTGGGAGGACCTCGATTATTCACTGTCTGGAACGTTGGGTTGGACGTTGGCCTCTTGAGAGGCTTGGGTCTGGAGTGACATCTGCGCTTATGACATTGCACCAGAACCTTCTGTCACAGCAAAGCAGGTGGCACTGCGTGACACAGGCTCGAATATGGTCCAGGTGACATGCCGAAAGAGCTGCAGCACACTCGGCACCGTCCTGCTCTCTCTTGGGTGGTGGGAAGTCGCTGCATTTACCCAGCATTCTGGGCTGCTGTGTCCATCTCTGCTTGCTCCCCTGAGGCCCTCTGGTGTCGCTTCTCCTGGCCTCTGATTGTGGGTTCTATCAAACGTCCTGGTCACTGGCCATTTGTTTCTAAATGCCACAAAGGAATTGCAGGAAAATCAAGTCACATTCTCCTCTCCAGTTGAGACTGGTCAGTTAGCGCCTCCAGGGCCATCTGCCCACAGGAGATTACATCAGGAGAAAACCTCATGGTTGGAAAGAGAGGGGTGGGTGCTGGGGTTGAGGACTGATGATAGGTAAGGTGATGAACTGTGACATTTCTTTCCAATCATTAATGCTTTCCTTCAGCAGTGAGCGGCTGAAATTTGAGTCACCGGAGAAGTACGGCTGTGAATGGGCCAGGAAGACCTATCAAAAAACGTGGCATTTCCTGCTGAGGGGTTATTTGTGCGTGACATACACTGTGCAGATAATTCCCATAGTAACCAAGGGTGTGTGTGTATGTGTGTGTCATACCTACCTCAGGGCTGTTTGAGGAAAAAAAAAAAAAAAACAAAACAGACGGGAACAGGGCAACAAATGGCAGTGCGATATGAAAGGTTATGGCATTTGCTTGTGCTAAGTGCTTTAGTAGCTGGATGAAAACAAAGGCACTGAGCAGGAAAAGGCCGAGCCTCTATCAAGTGCAAGTCCTTGTGCCCGTGTCTTGCACAAGACCAGACTGGTCTTCTGCAGATACCGCGCTGTTGGTGCCCTGCCTTTGCTTCAAAGGTGCGAGTCCCTCAGGTCGCCATCGTCCACACCCCCGATGGTGCTGTCTGATGTGCCGCCTGCATCTCAGCCACTGCAAGCTGGGGTCCCCAGTGGGGTTGTAGCCTGCCGAAGGTAAGGGGTGAGCTGAGAAACTGATCTGTATCCCCCACATTTGTGTTGGACGGTGTTCTCTCCACCCCCAGCAGCCATGTGCTTCTGAGATTCTCGAGAACTGCTCCTTCTGTGTTAAGCCTGCTCTTTGGAACTCACATTGCTGAGGGATGCCAGAGAATGGGCGATGGTCAGCAGACTGAGGCTCAGGAGATGCCTGAGGACACAGCTGGGGAGATGCACGGCCAGGTCTTCCCATAACACATCTCTAGGTCAAACAAAAGATGGTTGAGTATTGATCATTTCCTGTGATTCAATCTACTCCTATGTGAGGTTATTATTATTTTTTAAAGATTTATTTGAAAGAGTTACTGAGAGAGGACAAACAGGGAGAGAAAGATCTTCCATCTGCTAGTTCACTCCATGGATGGTTGCAATGTTTCAGGGCTGGGCCAGGCCAAAGCCAGGATCAGGAGCTTCATCTGGCCCAAGTACTTGAACCATCTTCCTCTGCTTTTCCCAGGCCATTAGTAGGAAGCTACATTGGAAGTGGAGCAGCCAGGATTTGAACTGGTGCCTATATGGGATGCCGCTGTCTCAGGCAGTGACTTTACCTGCTATGCCACAATACTGGCCTCTATATTAAGATTATAAATGAACTCATTAATATGTGGCAATAGCTTTTAACACTTCAGGGCTGTCCTGGCACTGGAGGCGGAGGTGGGGTGCTTGCTACAGGTAGTAGAAAGGATTTCATAGTGTTTTCTGGGTCAACTTTAGGTGAGTTCTGTTTTTACTCATTTTTGTCAATTTCTGGACATCCATAAGTGTAGAGAGAAAAACACAATGAAACTTCTCAACATCTTGTACTTCTCAACATCTTGATGGATTTGAGATGGGCTTGAGTTGTCTTTGGGCCCTCATCCTTCCAGTGTAACCCTTGATTGTTGATTTCATTAAGAGATTTCCTTCTGCTTAATTCAGAAACAATACATACTTACTATGGAAACAAATTGTCAAAATGCAGAAGGTAAAAAAGTGCCCCAAATAGTGGATGCTTGGCTTAGTGGTTAAGGCGCTGGTTAAGATGCCTGCATGCCATACCAGACTATGCGGGTTCAAGTCCCTGCCCTGGCACCTGACTCCAGCTTCCTGCCAATGCAGGCCCTAGGAGGCAGCAGTGCTAGCTCAAGTAGATGGATTCCTGCTACCCACATAGGAGACCTGGACCATATCTCACCTGCAGTTTCAGCCCCAGACCGGTTCTTAGCAGTTGGATAATAAACCAGCAGGTAGGAGCTCTCTGCCTTTCTCTCTCAATCTCCATCTATCTGTGCTTGTCAAATGAATGAAGAAAAAACAACAAAAAATGGTTTGATTCCCACCAGACCATTCTTTGTATACAAGCTATGTTTGTTATTTTTTTAAAAGATGCCGTGCGTGCTGTGTGCATGTGTGTGTGTATTGTGTATGTGTGGAGAAGAAATTTTATTTGCTTTTAATACTGAAATCCCAGCGGTGCACGTTTATCCCAGTTTCAAGGCGAGTTCTGTGGCCTTGGCCTTTCCCAGCTTGGGCAGGCGATCAGGACCCAGGACGTTACCCCCAGGGCTGGCGGATCTCACATCTGTCACTGCCCTCAGTCCTGATGGCTTCCTCCAGCTCTTCCAGGTTCACCGGTGTGAAGGTGTTGGTGGTGTGGTCCTCCCTGTGGGACCCCGCATCCCAGCCTGGCCTTGCCCTTGGTGAGGCAGGAAGGAGCCCTCATCTCACTGCGGCACAGTGGGATCCATGTCGCGTGCACTGTCCCCAGCTGAGCCTCCTTGCCGTCTGGTGAGGTGGCACCCACGCTGAGCCCTGATCAGGGGACAGGTGGTCTCGGTAGGGACATGCCCATTGCTGGTGCAGGCCAACAGTCTGGCTTCTTCTCTCGCTTTGACTCTGCTCTGCACACTGGGGCCACTTCAGTAGCCCCGCAGCTGTTTGGCGGTGTGGGGCCTGGCGGGCCTGGGTCACAGCAGGGGCTCTGGCAGCCTCTTGTGGAGGGTGCCATTGGCTGCTGCAGCCACATTAGCGGGGCCATGCAACAAAAACGATGAGAACTGTTGGTCCTGGCTAATGCCAAAATTCCTGAGGATTTACTGCCTTCTTGGTGTCCAGCTTCCTGACGACAGTGGGAGCACAGGCCACCTTCTCTCCCCTTTGGCCTTTTTCCTTCCAGCATCTTGCCAGTTGGAGGAGAATGTATACTTGGTGTTTTGGCACCTTCTCCTCATTTTTATTAGGGACACCGCTATTGTCATGCTTTGTAGAACTTTCTGCAGAGTTTTCCATCCAAGCGCCAGTTGGGTCCTGCACCTGCAATCCCCCTACTGTTTCAAAGTCAGCAGCTCTTGGCCAACAGGGGAAGTCAGTGGATTACTCCTGTGTGAAGCACGATTGACTTCATTTCTGCCGGGATCTTTGCCTCTGAGAAGCAGCTGTTGCTGGTGAGAAATACAGTAAGGATTGCCAGGCAGCAGGGAGAATGAGCTTGGTCAAAGTAGAGTCAGGTTGGCACCTAGCATAGGTTACAGCTTCCGGGATTCGGTGACCTCGGTTCAAATCCTGGCTCCATACTTGTGAATTCTGTGACTGAGGGCGGCGTGCTGTACTCCCAGAGCACCACGCTCTTACTCCTGCAAAAGGGCCGACCTGGTGCCTTCCTGGTTTCTCTTGAAGGTTGAAGGACATGCGTAGTGTGTAGATCTGGCATGGAGCTCGTGTTCCCGGAGGCTGCTTGCTTCCAGCAGGCCCCAGCTTGCCAACAAGTTGGCTTGGGGTCAGTTCCTAATTTTTCGCAGCTTCTTTTCTTTGTCTACTTTGGGAATGGTGAATTTTGTGGGAATTCCAATTTTGTTCACACAGTTGCTTGTGATGGTGGGAAGACTTAAGGAGTGACGATTTCCAGGGCTTGGGGGACTCAGGTGGTCTCAGGCTGGTGTGTACACTGATGAACTGCTTGGTTTGTTAAGGTTTGTCGAGCGAGTAAATGAGTGGAGTGGAAAGTATGAGTCTGTGAATGTCGAGTCGGAATTAAATTAGCTTTGCGGGAGATCCTCTGTCTCACTCTCCTTGTGCTTTAGAAATGGGGCATTTCTAGAAGGAGCCCAAGAAACTCTCATTTACCTTTCAGGCTAGCTTAGAGGCCCGATGAATTCAAGCACCGATGTCCTCGTCTTAGGGAAACTTTATTTAAAACATTTTATTCACCTATGAGAGCCAGCTCCCTGTTCTCAAGGCCCCAGTGAAATAAACGCTCACAGTTGATACCAAGTTGTAGTCTATGGAAGCTCCCAATCCTTAGGACCAGGCCCCTACTTAGGGCTGGTTAATTGACAATGTAGCTGGAGGCACTGTGTGTGTGTGTGTGGGTCTCCCTGGAGCTGCCTGTGAGGTTTGTACGTGGATTTTTTCTCTCTATATTACCAATATGAGTCTGATAGTAAGCTCCAAGCTGCAGGTAGAATAAGTTTTTGTCGATGCAATTCTTCACACAGGCCCTGATCATTTCTCCTGAAGTGGCAACAGCTCACTCCACCAGCAGTGGCAACACCCTGCTGGCTTAAGGGGAAAAACATCTCTCAGGTTTTAGTTTGTGTTTGTGAAGATCACTTTGAAGTTCTCAGGTTTTTATTTTCTTTTTTAAAGACATTTTATTTATTTGAAAGGCAGAGAGAGAGAGAGAGGGAGAAAGTTCGTTCTTCCATCCAGTGGTTCACTCCCCAAATGGTTACCACTGCCGGAGCTGAGCCAGGCCGAAGCCAGGAGCCAGCAGCTTCATCTAGGTCTCCCATGTGGTTGTCAGGGGCCCAAGCACTTGAACCATCTTCTGTTGCTTTCCCAGGTACGTTAGCAGGGAGCTGGATCAGAAGTGGAGCAGCAGGCCATCCCCTATGGGATGCCGGCTTCCCAAGCACAGGCTTAAGTTTAATGTCCTGCACCACAAGGCTGGCCCATCTGCTCGTCATTCTTGGACGTGTGTAAACAGCGTGGAAGGGACTTGAGCGTAGTCAAGCAGGTGGTGTAGGCAGTGTCTGTGGCAGAGCTGCCCTGTGTTTCTTTGTGGGAGAGTCAATGGACAGATTGTAACTGAGATTTCAGAGAGCAAAAATGATTACCAGGAGTCAGTGGCTACACCCGCTTGTTAAGGTGGTCTGAAAATAAATTAGATACAGACCCGTTCATTGATTGGCGTTCCAGGATGTTGGCTGTTACTAGTTATTATCTTGCCTTCTGATTGCAACAGTAACGTGTCTCATTGTGGATGAGATGGCAAACACAGAAAAGAAAGCACCTGTAACTGCAGAATACCCTCAGCAGTTAGTACTGGGGCACCTTATACCCAGCTACACCCCACATGCCTGCGCCAAGATGATGTTCTGAACTTGCTGACGCCGTGCTTGCTAGTGTTAAAACTGCTAGAAATGCCGACCCTGTGCTGTCTCAGCAGCAGATTCACACGTGGAAGTTCTTGCTCGGATCTGCCCTTGGTACCGCATGGCAGCTGTTGGCCCTGTGGGTTATCTGCTTGGGCGAGATCTGGACCAGTTTCAGTCATCTTGGAGCCCCGCAGGGTTCCAGCTCCCTAGCTGCTCCTTCTCTGGAGAGGTTGACATCAGCCTCTGCGTTGGAACCTCCCTGAGTAGCTCTGTTTCGGTTAATTGATGCCCCACTGTCCCTGGAAACTGCTCTTCTGGTCTGCAGCTGGGGGCTGCCCCGAGCAGGCAGCACGCACTTCCACCAGGTTCCCTTGGCCACCCTCTGTGCGATTTTGGTTTTGCCATAAGCATAGTTGTGTGTGGGATTCCCTGTAGGTCTCTGGGAACTTCCCACAATCAGCCCCTATGGAGTCAGGAGGGAGAAATGGGTGTCTGGGAGCGGAGGCTCTGGGACTGGGAGATTATAGCTGAGACTGGTGAAGGTTGATGTTCAGCTGTCTCACTGGCCCTGTACTTGCCCGTGCCAGGCTTGTGAAGCAACATTACTTGTGGCTTGTGGACTGGATGTCAATATGAAAAGTGGAAAAAGATATGGAGAAAAACCCTTCCTTGTTCAATAGTAGGATAAATTATGAATAATTTACAAATTATTATATATAATATATGATTCTATATATCAATATGTCATAATCTGCAAAACTTATAATTTGCAAAATACCTTATTGCAATACTGTAAAAATAGTATAGATAAGGTGTCTTCCTAATGAGGCTCCCAATGGGATGTAAAGACTTGCCCGGAGGGACTGACTTTATATCTCTGTTCTTTCTGATAAAATGCCACCTTCCCCCCTCCTCCCTTGAAAGTAGTGTCATTTACATTTTTTTAAGATTTATTTGAAAGGCAGAGAAAGGGAGGGAGCTCCCATCCCCTGGTTCGTTCCCCAAATGCTCACAACACGCCAGGCCTGGCTCAGGCTGAAGCCAGGAGCCCAGAACTCAAGCTAAGTCTCTCAGGTGTGTGGCAGGGACCCAGGAACCTGAGCCAGGACATGCTGACCCCCAGGATGTGCATGAGCAGGAAACTGGACCCAGAAGCAGAGCAACCCAGGCGCTCTGAAATGGGATGCTGGCGTCCCAAGCAGCGTCATAACTGCTGCACCCAGTGCCCGCCCCAGAACTCTTCTTAATTATCTACAATTAGCCCAGAAAAACATCATTTTTAATGATCATGTAATTTTGCTGTATTTGCTAACTTTTCCTACAAGTGAACAAGGAAGGGGTCTTCCTCCCTTTTTCCACTTCTCATAGTAGCATCCTGTTAACATCCAGAACGATTTGAAATCAAACTGTATTCTGCCTCTCAGAGCCTATTCCTCATGATTTTCACAGTTAGGCTGTTCTGTATCAATTATATCCTTATATACTTTGTGTGTGAGTTGAATTTTTGTGGATACAGTCTTTCCCTTTGATGCATAGTGAACTTGTTGAGATTTTTTTTCCCTCCTATTTGAAGGTAACCCAGTGCCCCCAATTGGCAGCAGCTCCAATATTTATGCTTTGTTTTACCCCCTCATTCACTTCCTTGTCAGGCATCTAAAGGCCTGTCAGCAGGCCTGTGAGTGGGAGTGAAGCCCTGTTCAATCAGTACTTACCTGCCCTTTCTCAGTCTCTGACTCTGACCATGCTATTTCCCTTTTCTGTCCCTGGTCTGGCTTCCCCAGTGACATCCCTTGCCCCTTTCTGAGGTCCAGTCCAGCTGTGTCATTGTCTTCCATTCACAAAAATCCTGCCGAGGTTCCCATCCTTAGTGTCTACCAGTCCCATCTGCACCCTGAGTTTTGGGTTGGTTTTGTTTTCTGTTTTGTTAATTTAATTTCTTGCACCTGTGCCCGCTAACATCTGGGGGAAGTGAATCCTGTTTTGACATCACTTCCTTCAACACAGGTTTCCCCTGCTTGTCATTGAGTCTACTTCTGCTTTCCTACAATGGCCAGTAATTCTAGAGGGCGCTTTTTTGGAACCTATGTTTCCTCCCAGGATGGGAGGATGGGTGCCTGTGGTGGCAGATGTCTCAGTCATAAGCATTCTGCTCCCTGTTACAGGTCATGCCCCGGGGCGACCTCCCACATGCCAGCCACGGTCAGCCAGCTGTTTCTGCTTCAGGGAAACTGAAATGACGCAGTTGACTATAGCTACCCTTTCATGGTCTCCCGAGTGCTACCACCAGCAAAGACCTAGTTTCTGTAACCTGGCTCTGATGGACAGCACAGTCTTGTCATCTATTAGAATGAGTGGTATTTTTAAAAAATAAATAAATTATTAATTTGAAAAGTAGAGTTACAGAGAGAGAAGGAGAGGGAGGGAGGGAGGGAGGGAGGGAGGAGGGGAGGAGAGCGAGAGAGAAAATCTTCCATCTATTGGTTCACCCCAAAATGGCCAGAATGGCTGGGCCAGGCCAGGCCAAAGCCAGGAGCCTGAAACTCTATCCTGGTCTCCCATGGAGATGGCAGGGACCCAAGCACTGGGACCATCTCCCTCTGCTTTCCCAGGCACAGGGAACTGGATCAGAAGTGGAGCAAGCCTGGACTCAAACTGACACTCATTTGGGAGGCGGGCGAGAGCTTTCATTCCACGAGATTGCAACCTGGAGGGAGGCAGTTATTTGGAACCTGGACCATTCTGAAGACCACTGAAAGGAAAGCTAAAATCATGACTCAGTGAGGATTTTCTGCAAAGCCTGGTATTGATAAATAGAGTATAAGCAGCCTGTTTTAGCTCCATTTCTTTCTGTCCTCAGGCCATTAAACTGGGCTTTTCCAGTGATGGAATTGTGTGTTAAATCTGAGACTGAAAAAGTCACGCTGTGACTTTTTCACCCTCGCCCACTTTATCAGAAATCTTCAAAACGGAGCAGGAGAAAGTCTGTATTTGTGAAGCCCTGGCCCCGTGGACCTTTTTCCTCCTCTTCTCAGGCAGTGATCACTAGAATACAATTTGGAGTTAGAATTTCAGTGGGAAGGGGACAGATTTCCTTTGCCTTTCTAAGAGGATGCTGCCGCCTAAGGTAAGTGTGCTGTGATAATGAGTGGCTAGGGAGTAAGGCAGGTCTGAGATTCTTAGTATTGCAAGGATGAAAGTTGGTGTCAACAGCTGTACAGATTATTCTTCCCAAAAAGAAAGGGTAACCTAATTTCCAGGTGATTTATTTTTTTGAAAGATTTATCTTGGGCCGGCGCTGTGGCTCACTAGGCTAATCCTCCGCCTGCAGCACCAGCACCCCGGGTTCTAGTCCCGATTAGGGCGCCGGATTCTGTCCCAGTTGCTCCTCTTCCAGTCCAGCTCTCTGCTGTGGCCCGGGAGGGCAGTGGAGGATGGCCCAGGTCCTTGAGCCCTGCACCCGCATGGGAGACCAGGAGGAAGCACCTGGCTCCTGGCTTCAGATTGGCACAGCGCGTCGGCCGCAGTGCACCGGCCGCAACGCGCCAGCCGTAGCGGCCACTTGGGGGGTGAACCAACAGGAAAAGGAAGACCTTTCTCTCTGTCTCTCCCTCTCACTGTCTAACTCTGCCTGTCAAAAAAAAAAAAAAAAAAAAAAGATTTATCTTGTTTATTTAAAAGGCAGAGTTACAGAGAAGAAGAGGGAGAGACAGAGAGAAAGATATATCTTCCATCTGCTGGTTCACTCCCCTAATGGCCACAACAGCCAGGGCTGAGCCAGGCCAAAGCCAGGAGCCAGGAGGTCCATCTGGGTCTCACACATGAGTGGCAGCGGCCCAAGTACTTGAGCTATCCTTTGCTGCTTTCCCAGGCACATTAACAGGGAGCTGGATCGGAAGTGGAGCAGCCAGGACTTGAACCGGCACCCATATGGGATGCTGGCACCAAAAAAACATGGCTTAACCTACTGTCCCTAATGCTGGGCCTCAGATGATACTGTTAAAGTATTCTGGCAGCTTTCTGTGTAGACCCCAACAGCAGGAAGTCTGTGTCAGTCTGACACTGCTGGGACTGGAAAGATTAGATTAGTCCTGTGTAGAGAAGCTTCCTCTCGTCTTGCTGTTGTCTTGGAGTCCTGGATGAAGGTGAGTGATGCCGTAATGTGGGCAAAGTGCTGATAGACAACGCCCTGCGGAGAACAGGACTCTGCAGAACTTCCAAGGACACAGAACAGCGATTTCTTCAAATAAACCCCTGACATAGTTAGCAAGTGTCTTCTTTGTTCCTCACCTGGGAAGTAGGAGTGAGCCCCCAACTTGAGACATCTATGATACCCAGATTTTCAGCCCTGGGCACGCCAGCAGAAACTGGCTGCATTTTTGCTCCATTGTTATCCAAAATTATCGAGTGTGGCCTTTCCCCAGATAGCAAGCAACGCTTAAGTTCTGCTTTAGTTGGGGTCTCTGCTCTGGCCACTCCTGTCGATACGCAGAGAACTTCCAAAGGGCCAAGACCTGTTCTGAAGCAATTGAGCCTCTTCAAGGAGGCATGAATC
Organism: Oryctolagus cuniculus; assembly: GCF_051225735.1. Lineage (NCBI taxonomy): Eukaryota > Metazoa > Chordata > Mammalia > Lagomorpha > Leporidae > Oryctolagus > Oryctolagus cuniculus. The sequence goes on from NC_142875.1 coordinate 84,916,920, forward strand.
GCATCTGTATAGTCAGGATGGTCTCACGTAGGAATCCTCTTTCCCTTTAAGTTTGAAAACCAGTACCTGAGTCTAAATTTCTCTTACTTAACAAAAACCTGTCCCCTTCATTTTGAAGGTGATGCTGGGGTCCCGCCAACATAAGTCTGTTCTTGGAGTGAGCTTGCTTTGTTCTGGCAGGTGCCATGCATGATGATAATGTGTGTGTGTGAGTGTGTGAGTGTGTGTGACACACACTGCATCTGTGAGGTCATGGGGTCCACATGCACCTTCTGTTCTGAGGACACTCAGATGATCCCCAGGGCCCGTCTGGGTGCCAGCGTACCCCTTGCCAGGGATCCCGGTGTGGTCGGTCTTACAGTTTTGGTCCTGCCTAGGACAATAGGACCCTTTTGGGAGAGGCAAGCTGACCACAGACGAGCTCTGCCACAGAGCGAGGCTCAGACCCCTCATCTCCTGGGCCCCTCGTCACTGGGCTCAGTGCAGCCTAGGAAGGAAGGTGCAATGGAGTGGCATTGCCTCTAGCTTGCACTTGGCTTTCAGTGTTTTGAGGAGGATAACCTGCTCATTTTTAACCAGAAGCTGAGCCTGGGAGAGGAGAGGAGCGGACAGGCACTGTCCGTCTGTCAGCGTATCAGCAGTGACATTTACCAACCAGATTGAAATCAGCCTGAGCAGGAGCGGAGCTGTCACACCTGCCTCCCTGCAAGGCTCCTGTGCCCTTTACACACTATCCTCGCCCAGCGTGGGATGTTGAGACGTCCCCACTGCACCCCCGCACAGCCTTTGCATCTTCCCGTTCACCAGTCACTGCGTTGTGGTGTGCAATGCCACTTGAATAAACCAGGCTAAATTCTGTAAGAAAGAAAAGCAAAAGACCATTCTGGGAGGAATAAGCCCGGGTTCCGTTGGAGAGCGCTGGAGCCCTCCAGGGCCGTGGTGTGCAGCTGCAGCAGGGCCTGGCTCCCTGTGCCTTCCAGAAGCCCCGAAGCCATGCTTCTCCCCGGCCTCACCGCCTGCCTTGCTGAAATAACTCAGCCGGCTCTGGGCCCCGGCCCTTTTGAGCAACAGCCCTGGGTATCACAGGAAACACCCCGCAAAGCCACTGACCTCTTCGCCGCATCTCAGCCAAGTCCGCTGCCTGCGATTTTGTCACTGCACTGCTGTCCCACAAATAGCACCGTCTCCCTCATTTCCTCTGGTTCCCTCTGCTCCTTGCCCCATCTGCTGTCCAGGAGAACGTTTCCTTCCTGGAGCCTGCCGCCTGCGCATGCGCAGCTCTCTGAGCCCTTTTCCTCAGGTGCACAACGAGGGATTCCCCATCTTGTCTCAAGACTGTGCCCTTCTCTCGGCCTTGTCAGCACACAGAAAGGACCACCCACTGCGCCTGCGCATCCTGCACAGAGAGGGCCTGAGCCCCTGAGGCCTGGGCCTGTGTGGAGGGGTGGGCAGGCGGAGGAGCGGTCACATGATGACGTGTGGATTTTTCTAGACCTGTGATGTCCGTTGAGAATGTTTTTGTTTTCCTATGGCTTAACTGTAGCTAAGTAAGGTCAATGGAGTATCAGTTGATGACAAAAAGAAAATTGATGATGAGGGGGGTGGCCTCAGTAGCCAAAAGTGCTTGTTAGGTTGGCAATTTTTTAAAAAAGTAAACTACTCAAGAATAGTTCTAGACTTACAGACAAATGATGAAGCTAGAGTTACCTCACACCCATATATCTCACACCCGGTTTCTCTTGTTAGTTAAAAAAAGTTTATTTTATCTATTTGAAAAGCAGATACACACACAGACATGGACACACAGGCAGGTTGAACATCTCTTATCTGAAACCCTTGGAGCCAGAAATATTTCAGATTTCAGGATTTTTCCCATTTTGAAATGTCTGCATCAACGCTGTCAACATGACACTCAGGACAACACTGATGCAATGCTGAAAATGGTTCAGCATTTTGGAACATTTCAGATTTTCAGGTTAGGAATGTTCAACCTGTGTGCAGATACTTAACAGGGAAGTGGCTTGCATGATGATGGAGGCGACGTGGGGAAGCCAGTCGTGTGGCTCAGCCCAAGTCCAGAGGTCTCAGAGCCAGGGAGGCTGGCACACGGGCTGGAGAGCCATAAATGTGTGGTTCTACTCCTTCGTGTTCTGTCTGGGCCCTTGGCCGACTGGCTGGTGCCCACCTGTGGTGGGGGAGGGTGCCTCTTCCTCACTCGGTCCACTGGTTCAAATGTCAGTCTCTCCTGGGAACAGAATGCTTAAAAGCTGTCTGAGTACTCCTTCACACAATCAACTTAACACCTGCAGTCAACCAGCCCAATATCCACAGCTGACATTTTGGTTCAGCAAAAAGCATCTCCTGGAATAGTGCCGGTTACAAAAGCCCTGGCTTAACAATAATTTAGTAGTTTTCTGTTCTAGACCTAGCTGTGTTGATGTAGAAGTGGAAATAGCTTGATCCGTGTCCTCAGAGGATCCGAGAAAAATCTGAAAAGCATTGTCACTGTCATTAAAGGCCTTGGAGATTTAATAATTAAATTGAGATATGGTTTGGTTTGTCTTCCATTAGAGTATACTTGAAATAATATCATTTTTTCCTGGTAAATTGTACAAAAGTACTTCAGTAAGTTCATGGGAAATGTGCTGTTAAGTTAATTTTGTTGTAAAAAATTGTAAGTCAGGGACCAGCATTGTGACGCAGTGGATAAAAGCCATTACCTGCGAGGCTGGCATCCCATATGGACACCAATTTGTGTCCTGACTGCTCCTCTTGCCATCCAGCTTCCTGCTTGTGGCCTGGGAAAAGCAGTGGAAGATGCCCCAAGTGCTTGGGCACCTGCTATTCAAGCAGGAGTCCTGGAAGAAGCTGCTGGCTTCAGCCTGGCCCAGCCCTGGTCATTGCAGCCATTTGGGGAGTGAACCAGTGGATGAAAGATCTGTCTCTTAAAAATCCCTCTCTCCCTGTCTCTTTTTCTCCCTCTTTTTCTGTAACTCTTTTAAATAAGTGACTAAATATTATTTTTAAAAGATTTATTTATTTATTTGAAAGGCAGAGAGTTACAGAGTGGCAGAGGCAGAAGGAGCGAGAGAGAGAGAGTGAGAGAAAGGTCTTCCATCCTTTGGTTCATGCCCCAAATGGCCATAATAGCCAGAGCTGGGTCAATACAAGGCCAGGAGCCAGGAGCTTCCAGGTCTCCCACACGGATGCAGGGACCCAAGGACTTGGGCCATCTTCTACTGCTTTCCCAGGCCATAGCAAAGAGCCAGATTGGAAGTGGAGCAGCTGGGACTCAAACCTGCACCCATAAGGGCTACTGGTACTGCAGGTGGTGGTTTTACATGCTATGCCACAGTGCTGATCCCAGTAACTAAATTTTTAAAAAAATATTATAATCCATGCATAGATTTTTTTCATGATACTCTTTTTATTTTTTGAAGACCTCCATATATACAAGGAGCTTTCAAACACAAAAATGCATATTATGAAAAAAATGTACATCGATTTCCTGGAAAGGCAAGCTTATCTTTCGCTTCCATTTTCCGTGAACCTCTGGAAGCACTGTGGTATGATTGCTAAGGAGACCAACCATTCCTTAGAGCTTCCTGCACTACATGATTTCTGCCCATGGAAGGTTCTCAGTTAAGACTGGGAATAGTCATAGACGCCCAGGGGCCTGGCAGTAAAGTCAGCTCAGCAAATAGGCTTCCCGGGGTGTTATTACTGCAAATGCGGGCAAGACAACACGACTGGAGAAGTCATGTGTTGTGACAAAGATGGTAGGATTCTCAGAATTAAAGCAGCTCAACAGGAAGTGACTGTGAAGGAGCCTCCCACTCGGCTGTACTTAATTCTGCCTGAAGCTGAGGTTCATGGGCGAAGTGTGTGGCGGTGCTGAAATGTCTCTGTTCCTTCTTTGTGACAGGTCTGAGCTGAGTGGGGCCATGGGCTGCAAGGTCCTTCTCAACTTTGGCCAGCGGATGCTGCGGCGGAAGGTGGTGGACTGCAGCCGGGAAGAGAGCCGGCTGTCCCGCTGCCTGAACACGTTCGACCTGGTGGCCCTTGGGGTGGGCAGCACGCTGGGTGCAGGCGTCTACGTCCTGGCTGGAGCTGTGGCCCGCGAGGATGCTGGCCCCGCCATCGTCATCTCCTTCCTGATTGCCGCGCTGGCCTCGGTGCTGGCTGGCCTGTGTTACGGCGAGTTTGGTGCCCGGGTCCCCAAGACGGGCTCAGCCTACCTCTACAGCTACGTCACAGTCGGGGAGCTGTGGGCCTTCATCACCGGCTGGAACTTGATCCTTTCCTACATCATCGGTAGGTCCAAGCAGCCTGGGCTTGCTCACTCCACCCCCTACTGTTTGCTGCCATCACCGGAGGGTGGACCATGGCGCCTTGATCCCCATGGAGACTGGGGGTGCCTCCTCCCCAGGAGCTACCTTCTGGCTTGACCGCTGAAAATGTCTCTTTGTCACTTAATGGAAGGGGAAGCAGCCTGTGGCTTCATTGTCTCTGCCCTTGTGCAAGTGCCAAGCCAGGCCACAAGGAAGCCATTCTTGTTAACATGGCATAGAAGATGCAGAACTCATAGGATTTTTCTGAACAGTTGATAGAGAAACAACTTCTTTCCCTCCCTCCCTCCATCTCTTTCTACCCTTCCGAATACTTATTTTTTTAAAAGATTTATTTATTTATAGGCAAAATGACACACACACACAAAGTGACACACACACACACACAGAGATGTCTTCCATCTGCTGATTTACTCCCCAGATGGCCATAATAGCTGGGGTCGGGCCATACCAAAGCCTGGAATCAGGAACTCCATTGAGGTTTCCCACGTTGGTAGAAGGGTCCCAAGCATGTGGGCCATCATCCACTGCCTTTCCAGGCAACAACAGAAAGCTGGTGTGGAAGCAGGGTAGCTGGGACTCAAATTGGCACTCCTTTATGGGTTGCCAGTGTTGTATGTGGCCACAGCAGTTTATGTGAGCATATATTCTGTGCCTGGCGTGTGACTGGGTATTAGGGACACGATAGAAGAATAAGGCAGTCTCTGTTCATAAAGAGTATATTGTCTAGGGATATAACCATTGTTAATACTTTTGTGAATATACATGTATATTTTTGTACAGTATGATTGTTTATAAAGCAATATAGGAGGGTGCTTCAAAAAGTTCACGAAAATGCATGTTATAAAAAAGCCATTGCAGTTTCCACAGAATTCAGCTGTGCATGCCCTTGTAGTAGATATGTGTCATCGTGAGCTGCTTTGCCATAGTCATCTCCCCGTGGTGGCGTGCCTCTGTGCATGTAGATACACAGTGTGAGGTACTGTATGTTCCTGTGAGATGTTCAGATAGTTTCCAGTTAGGCTGTCATTGTAGATAGTGAATTACTTTACATCTCTGGGTGTGTCTGTGATTCCCCTTCAAACTGTCTTCAGAAGAGAAAGTCTAGATTAGTGCATCTGCATACAAGGGTACTTCAAAATCACATGGAAGAGGGAATTAAAAGATTAATTTGGGGCCGGCGCCGTGGCTCACTAGGCTGATCCTCCGCCTTGCAGCGCCGGCACACCGGGTTCTAGTCCCGGTCGGGGCACTGGATTCTGTCCCGGTTGCCCCTCTTCCAGGCCAGCTCTCTGCTGTGGCCAGGGAGTGCAGTGGAGGATGGCCCAAGTGCTTGGACCCTGCACCCCATGGGAGACCAGGATAAGTACCTGGCTCCTGCCATCGGATCAGCGTGGTGCGCCGGCCGCAGCGCGCCGGCCATTGGAGGGTGAACCAACGGCAAAGGAAGACCTTTCTCTCTGTCTCTCTCTCTCACTGTCCACTCTGCCTGTCAAAAAAAAAAAAAAAAAAAAAAAGAAAAAGATTATTTTGATGGCCCCCAAAATTGAAATTCATGCATATGAGAGATCTTTAAAAAGGTCACGGGACATGTGTATTACGAACAAACGAGGCATGGGGTTCCAAATTTTGCACTAAAGTAAACTTATCTTTTAATTCCTTCTTTCCATGAAATTTTCCAAGTCCCCTTGTGGTTCTGAAGCCTTTGTTGACTGCGATCCCCTCCCAAGCTGCAGGGCTCCGTTCTCCACAGTGACAGCACTGGTCATTGGCACGAAGCACAATCACCCAACAAGCAAAGGGACCAAAAGTTTGGTGGCTGAATATGCTTCACCTTTCCGTCTGTTTGTGTTTTGATTATACCTTGAAGTTGAGCACATCAGCTTAGAAGAGACAAACACCCAAATAGAAGAATACAAAAAGGATATGAATGGCCACCTCCCAAAAGTAGAAATCCACATGACCATTAAACATTCATCTAACTTTGTAGCAAGTGCCCACTCACTTCTTGGTCTGCCCACACTGGGAACCTCATAGGTGATTCTTTGTGTTCCTTGCTGGGATTCTCGTGTTCCTGGGGTCTTGATGGCCTCGTCTCTCCTTGGGGGATGCTACTGCTACTGTGCCAGGCTGGCTGGCAGAGGGCTAATACTCAGGCTGTCTGACCTCTCCTTTTTAGCTTCTGCAGTAATCTTCTGAGAGCCAGCATAGCTTCAAAGTTCTAAAATAAAATTCCTAGTATTTTTTTCAGTATAACATCCACACTCCAGGCTCCCATTGAGGCTGGAGCTGTTTTGAATGAACCTGTTGTGCTTCTCAAGGACTGAACAGGCCGGAAAACAAAACACGGAGCAAGAGGTGCTTGCTTTTAGACCAAGGCATGTGAGACTCTTTGCCAGAGTGCTATTGGTTTGACTCAGACTCGTGCATGTATTAGGAAAACGTATTCTCAGTCCTAGCTACTGGGGAAAAGCTGTTCGTCTATTGGACATTTCTTAATAAAGCCATAATTCAGAAGTGGGAAGGCGGTAGGCTGGGAGGAAAAACTGAGGCAGCCCTCACATCCATCAGAGGGAGGTCTGAGACCCCAGTTTGCAGGGAGCCAGCCGCCAGTGGGATTGGTGGGAAGACCAGTGTGTTGTGGCCCTTGATAGATAGAATTTATAATAAATCAGCTGCTCAGGAAAAAGAAATGTAATTAAATTTTTAAATTGTTGGAAAATCACTTAGCATGAGACCATGTTAACAAAATTGAATCTGTAGTGTGCAGATCCCTCTGGCAAAATTCCAGATAATTCAGACCCCCTTTGAAAATCAAGGAAGATGCCATATGTACGTATTGGAATTTAGGGACATTTGCTGGGAAACAACACTGGAAAAACAGCGACTCCTTTCAGAATTAAATGAAGGAACTGTGCTGCTTGTAACACCAGAATCCCATATCCATATTGGAGTGCTGATTTGAGTCTTGGCTTCTCCACTTCCCATCCATCTCCCCAATAATGTACCTGGGAAAGCAGCAAACATGGCCCAAATGCTTACGCCCCTGCACCCATGTGGGAGACCCGGAGGGATTCTGGGCTCCTGGCTTCGGCCTGGCCCAACCTCGGCCCCTGCAGGCATCTGGAAAATGAGCCAGCAGGTGGAAGATCTCTCCCCTTCTGTTTCTCTTCTCTCTCTCTGTTGCTGCCTTTCAAATAAATAAATAATTTTTTATTAAAAAAAAATAATTAGATGAGAGATAGAAATCAGCTATAGTGCAAGGAGAAAGGGGGGAGGGTCAAGCTCTGATCCTGTGCACAAGGGACGTGAGGTGACATCGTGGCCACTGAGTCAGGTGGTACAAGCACCAATTCATGCACAGAGTGGCAGGGTGGCCGGTTATCTGCTCTGCTGTGAATGGGTAGCCTTGTCCCTGAGGTGGAGGTCTGCCCCTTCACAATCTCCCTGGACCCCTCTTCTTGCTACGAGAGTAGTATTCCTCCAGGGAGCACCCTGTTGCTAGCGCTGCTGGGTGAAGGGCTTCCTACCCAGTGTTTCTGCAGACTTCCCACTGCATCCCGGGAGTACACTATGAAATCACGTTCATGAATGGTTACCTGTGGTTTTTTTATTAATGAAGTGAAATGGATAGAATTAAGTCGGTACCATCAGAGTGAGTCTCAAGTGATAAGCGTAACTGTTGTTTGGTAAAATGTTTACTTCACTCGCACTGTGTGTGCTGTGTACTGCAAACATGTGTGCAGATACTCCTCAACTTGTGATGGGGCTGTGTCCAGGTATGCCCATGGTAAGCTCAAAGAGTCAGAAGTAGAAAGTGCATGGGGTCCACCCAACCTGCCACCCATCTCTGCTTAGCCACACGGCACTGTGTGGAGTGGCTATTGTGTCCCTCCTGCCCAGAACCTGAGAGGACCAGGCCAACACAGCACTAGCCCAGGAAAGATCCAAATTCATAATTTCCAGATACAGTTTCTATCGAAGGCGGATCACTTTCCCATCACCATGATGTCTGAAACTTGCAAGGTGGAATGTCGTTAAGTCAGGTAAATCTGGGGGATCTTCTGCAGGTTTATGGAAAATGTGTATTATGAAAACACTGCATGGATTTCAAGGTTTTTTTGTTTTTGTACCAGATAAACTTTAATTCCCTTTTCCATGAGCCTTTTGTAAACACGCAATTATGCGGGTACGTAGGGCTTATGATATAAGGTGCCTTGCTTTCCCGAGCCCGGAAGCCTTCTCATGCTTCTCGCTTCGCTCTCCACATGAGGTGACCCTCCCTTCCCACTGAGTGTTCACCCTATCCTGGGCACCACTGCCAGATTTCAAGGTATTGCCTGTGATCCCCACATGGATGCTCTACCTGTCAACCTGTGATGACAGTGAACGCACTGTTGACCAGTTTCCTCCCCGTGTGTATTTCATGGCAGGTGCTTCAAGTGTAGCGAGGGCCTGGAGTGCAACGTTTGATGAGCTGATAGGCAAACCCATTGGGGAGTTTGCAAAGACGCACATGGCCCTGAATGCTCCTGGGGTGCTGGCCGAAAACCCCGACATATTTGCTGTGATCATAATTCTCATCTTAACAGGTAAGCCCACGTGTCGACAAGGAGACCGGGTTGAATGATGGAAACAGTTTCTGTGACAGGCTCCCCTTTCAAATGTGCTTGTTTTCTCTTCATCCCTCCTCCATCTCTTTGTTGTTTTATAGTTTTTCATGTAGAAATTTTTTATTTAAAAGTTTCTTATAGATTCAGCTAGGTTTGGCCTGTTTATACCTATTGAGTCATGTGCCATTTAGTTAAAAGAGAATCGTAGACGTTGAGTCTTTTTGTGAACTGAGATTTTGTTAATACAACAGGCTTTTTGTACAGATGATCCAGGAATAATTTTTTTTTAAAGAAAGGCTTATTTTATTTATTTGAAAGGCAGAGTGGCAGAGAGAGAGAGAGAGATTTTTCACCCATTGGTTCACTCTGCAAATGGTCTCAATGGCTGTGGCTGGGCCAGGCCAGAGCCAGGAGTTCTATCTGGGTCTCCCATGTGGGTAGCAAGTGTCAAACTACTTGGGCCATTTTCTGCTTTCCCAGGTTCATTAACAGAGATGGGCTGGAAGCAGAGTGGCTGAGACTGGAACCCATGCTCTTATGTGATATACCTGCAGGCAGCAGCTTAACCTGCTGTCTCACAACATTGGCCCCAAAATCCTTACAGGGTAGGGGTTTAGTATAGCATTTAAGACAGTGCTTGGGGACATCCACATTGATGTGCCTGGATTTGAGTCTCAGCTCTGCTCCCCATTCCAATTTCCTGCTAATGCACACCTTGGGAGAAGGCAGCAGTGATGGCTCAAGTACTTGGGTCCCTGCCACCCACATGGGAGACTTGACCTGAACTGAAGCTCCTGGCTTCAGCCTGGCCAGTCAGTTCTGGCTTTTGCAGGTGTTTGGGGAGTGAACTAGTCGATGGGAGATCTCCCTCTCTCTTTGTCTGTGTCTCTCAAATAAATAAACACACACATTTTTTAAGCTAAAAACAACAACAACAACAACTCTTTTGACTCAACAGTTGACCATTTGGAGAGGAAAGTTGTTATTCACCTGCCAGGAAAATGTGAAGGAGTGGCTTCTACTGAACCTCTAATATGTACCTAGGCATTACAAGGCATCTCGGGTGCTTCACACCTACTAACCATTCACACACCATTACCATATATAGTTTCCACCTCCAACTTGTGGTTACAGAACTTTTTAAGTTCCAGGTACTACTTGAAGTCAGAGGTTGGCAACTTCTCATTGGTGATACTTGTCCACGTCTTGGCCACTAGGATGGGGGGGGTTTGCTCCACGGTGCACCAACTGTGTAAACATGAAGCTGAGATGCAGATACATTCTTGTCTGAGGTCAGAAAATCTTAGATGAGTTTCTAAAGCATGCCTTATTTCACACCCCATGTAATTGGAATAATTTCCCACAAGCCGGCCTCAACAGGATTTCTGGTCCAGCTGGCAGACACATGTATCAGAAAATAAATTTGCACAACCACAGTGAGGTTTTCATTTTAATGAACATGAGAGGGAAGGACACTTAAAGAAAAAAATACATTGGAAGGCAATGAGATGTTCATCCTGTGATTAATTAATGAATTCTCTTCTGACACCTGCGTTTCAGAATTCAATCTAACGTGTACAGCAGGTTTAATCTCAAAAGGTCTAAAAGGCAGCCGTGGTAGGGCCGTCGTCCCAAATGATACAGTTGGTCAAGCTGTCCCTGGGTCCGTCCTTGTCTCCTGTCTTGCCCAGCACAACTTGGCTGTGGACTTGCCCATCCTAAGGTGGCCCCGAGGCCTAAGCCTCAAAGCTGGTGCTATCATGTGTGCCTTCTCGTCACTTGACTGTGTGTGTGTGTGTTTCTCCCCAGTGTGAACTTGGCAGGCTAGAGCTGGTCTGGCTTAGATATTCTATGCACTGAGTCCGGGAGCTGTATGGGTCAGTGGTTCCCAAAACCCCAGATCATTGTTACTGCTAAGCCCCTGAAGTTGATCTGAATGACTTCCTCCTGGAAAAACAGCTCTCGCTCGACCAAGAAACCCAGCAGAGTGTGTCCTCTTGGATTTGTTTCAGAAGGTCATTTCCCAGCAGTGCCCTTCTCCCGAGAGCAAGCAGCTCAGTGTGTGGTTGAGGCTCCCTCCACCCTCTGCCCGGAGCCGCTGTCACGCTCCAGATCTCCGCAGCCCTTGGGTGCCCCTTAGTGGCATCCTCCCTTCCAGAGGCCAACTCTGATAACTTGCCAGAAACCTCTCCCCACGCCCGAGGTCTCGGGAGGTTCAGTGCCGCTTGGATTCTTTCTCAGCCCCTTTCTTGTCCCTGTTCCCAACCCACGACGGACTTAACTTGGTGTGTGGTTGACATGCAGTTTTCTCTTTTGTATGTGTTTTTAGGACTCCTGACCCTTGGTGTGAAGGAATCAGCCATGGTCAACAAGATATTCACCTGCATCAACGTCCTGGTCCTGGGCTTCATAATGGTGTCGGGGTTTGTGAAAGGATCCATCGAAAAGTGGCAGCTCACGCCTGACTTCCACTGCTTGAACAAGTGAGTGATCAGCAGCCATCCTCCACGCACAGCCGCTCACTACGTTCCAGATGGCCTTGGCGGGGGGGGGTCCAAGAGGCTAGAACAATATGTGCCTTTTAAAAACACATCATCTGAATTGAAGTTTCTGTTTGTGTGTTTGCAGTGAAGTAGCTGAGAACGTTTTATATGTCTGGAGTTTGTGTTAAACTTTTTTCCTTGGAAGTGGACAAAACACTGTATGGCAAGGAAGGTACTCAGGGAGAAGAAAATCTTCATTCTTATTCCAAACTCTGTGTAGTTAGGGAGTCCATGCTGGATCTCCTAAATGAGCTGTCTTTCCTCATATTCTGTTTCATAATAACCTCTGAATTCTGTATTCAGGTTTTTCTCTGCAGTACCATAGTGATGCCACTGTATGTATTTTTATTTTTATTTAATTTTTGCTTAGATTGCTTATTTTTTATTTTTTCATTTTCAATTATCTTTATATACAGAAGATCAACTTAGTATATACTAAGTAAAGATTTCAACAGTTTGCACTCACACAGATACACAAAGTATAAAGTACTGTTTGAGTAGTAGTTTTACCGTTAATTCGCATAGTACAACACATTAAAGACAGAGATCCTACATGGGGAGTAGGTGCAGTGACTCCCATTATTGATTTAACAATTAACACTCTTATTTATGACATCAGTAATCAGCCGAGGCTCTTGTCATGAGCTGCCATGGCTATGGAAGCCTCTTGAGTTCACAAACTCTGATCTTGTTTAGACAAGGCCATAGTCAAAGTGGAAGTTCTCTCCTCCCTTCAGAGAAAGGTAGCTCCTTCTTTGATGGTTTGTTCTTTCCGTTGGGATCTCATTCACAGAGATCTTTCATTTAGTTGTGTGTGTGTGTGTTTTTTTTTTTTTTTTTGCCAGAGTGTCTTGGCTTTCCATGCCTGAAATACTCTCATGGGCTTTTTAGCCAGATCCAAATGCCTGAAGGGCTGATTCTGAGGCTAGAGTGCTGTTTAGGACATCTGCCATTCTATGAGTCTGCTGTGCATCCCGCTTCCCATGTTGGATCGTTCTCTCCTTTTTAATTCTATCAGTTATTATTAGCAGACACTAGTCTTGTTTATGTGATCTCTTTGACTCTTAATTCTATCATTATGATCAATTATGAATTGAAACCGATCACTTTGACTAGTGAGATGGCAATGGCACATGCCACCTTGATGGGATTGAATTGGAATCCCCTGGCACACTTCTAGCTCTACCGTTAAGGGTTAAGTCTGAGTGAGCATGTCCAAGCTGTATTTTTATTTTTTAAAAAATTTATTTATTTACTTGAAAGGTAGAGTTACAGAGAAAGGAGAGGCATGCACAGAGAGAGAAGTAGAGACAGAGACAGAGAGAGAGGTCTTCCATCCTCTGGTTTACTTCTCAAATGGTCACAACAGCCAGGGTTGGGCCAGGCTGAAGCTAGGAGCCAGGAGCTTCATCCAGGTTTCACACATGGGTGCAGGGACCCAGGCGCTTGGGCCATTTTCCAGTGGTTTCCCCCGTGCGTTAGCAGGGAGATGGATCAGAAGTGGAGCAACTGAGACTTGATTTGGCACCCATACAGGATGCCAGCGCTGCAGGCAGCAACTTAACCTGCTGCGCACACCAGCCCCACTTTATTTTTAAATGCTTTGCTAGCCTTTTAATGATATCAGGAGAGAAAAAAAGCGTGACTCTATTACCGAAGCTTTTTAGAATTAAAATATTGGGTTGTCACAGTAACAACCTGGCCCATCACCCTGGCTTCCCCAACGAAGGACATCTGGAGCCAGAGGCAAGCATCTGGCCAGCCCAGGACCCCATGCTTTGGTTCCAGTTTCCCAGGAAACAAAGCCAAAGAGGCCCTCCTGTGATGTCTCAGTCACCAAACTAGCAGTCCCAACTCTCTGGCCCTCTCAGGGGCCCACCTGTCTGCCATCTTGTTTTTCTGTTTATGTCTAATTGGTCAGTGCCCATTATTTTGGAGTGGAGCTAAAGCCAGCTCAGAATGTGCACTGAAGTCCCACAGTAGACTCTACAAACTTGGACGTCTTTTACTGGTTGCTTCTTACAGGGCCGGAGTGAAGTTAAGGGTGCCTCCTGTTTCTCGGTTGCCAGCTGAGACTTAATTTAACTATTTTTGTGAAAAGATTGTTTGTGCCAGCTGACAGTGTTTACTTTAGTTGGCTGTCCTCATGCTGGAGGCCGTGGTGACCATGAACTGGCCTTGAATCAGCCTCGCACACAACGTGGTGTCTGTTGCCTGGCCTGGCCTGGTGGTCATGGGTGGTGCCTTTTCACTTCCATCTGAAGACCTGCGAGGGGGCAGTTGGGGTTGGCAGGGGATCTGCCGCCTTGCTCTTTGGTTTCATTCAGCTTGCTCAGCTTCCTTCTTGGTTTCGCATCTGGAGATTTCTGTGTTCCTGACAGTGGCCACGTAGTCTGGTGTGAAATTGCGTGTCTCTCCGAAACTGGGCATTTTCCGACCAAGCCATGTACCAGAGAGGGCACTCAGCCTGTGAGGGTGGCGTTGTACTGGGTTTTATGATGCCTTCTTCCCTCCATGGCCACCTGAGAAGGCTCCCCTGAGCTGCAAGTCAGTCTGCGGAGCTCTGGGGTAGGCATGGGCTCCCACAGCCCAGCTTGTGCCCGCTGCCCTTGGCTAGCGCTGCCTTCGGCTCTTCCCACCCAGTGTGTTGGAAACAGGCAGCAGACATGTAGGAGTGAGGCGTTGGTGCCATGTGCAGGAAATTCTTTTGGATGACGTCTTGAGTTTGGGGTTCCAAGAAGGAAACCCCAAAACGGCTTTGGCTTCAGCAAGTTCAAAATGCAGCTCTCTTCAGTGAACAATCCGGCCGTGGTCAGCCGAGCACACCCCTTCTCTGGGCTGGGAGTGCAGCCCTTGCATCTTGTGGCTTTGCCCACAGCCCAGCCCTGGGCCCACAGTGGCCACTGTAACTAGCTGGATGGGAAGGGGGAAAGCAGAAGAGCACCTTCTCATTCCCTCCATCCCCAGACACTTCTCCAGAGCTGCCCATGCTGAATGTGCACCAGTCTGCTTAGCAGAATGTAGACAAATGGCTGTGCACCCCAGCTAGAAGCCTTGAGCCTGGCCGTTAAGATGCTGATTAAGATGCCTGCAGCCCACACAGAGTACCTGGGTTTGATACCCAGCTCTAGCTCCTGCCTCCAGCTTCCTGCTAATGCTCATCTCAAGAGGCAGTAGTCATGGCTCGAGTAGTAGGGCCCCTGCCTCTCTGGTGGGAAGCTTTGATTGAGTTTTCTTGGCTTCTGGTTTTGGCCCTAGGACCCAGAGCCATTGCAGCTATTTGAGGAATGAACCAGTGGATGGGAACTCTCTGTATCTGTGTCTCCTGCTTTCTCTGTCTCCCTACCTCTCAAACTGAAAAATAAAGAAGGTGCAGGAGGCCTCAGGTGACTTGTGACAGACGGAGGCTGCACGCCTCACATGTGACAGATGGCAGAGGCCAAGGAAGCCACTGCACTGGGCACCCCCACCAACGGAGCACGTGGGGATATAGCCAGGGCCTCCCAGAGCAGGCACCAGGGGCTTGGAATGTTTCCGAGCTCTGTGAGGTGTGCATGTTTATGTCCCATCCATTACTGCAGCACCCAGGTGCCGGGCCCCGCCCATGTGGCCCCCCAGCGGGCAGAAGCTGCACTGCCCAGCACCCCTGGCTCTGTGCCCCATGTGTGCTGAGGAGCACTGGTTGTTGGTGACTAAAACAATCCACTCTTTCTTTATCAGCTCTAGTATCTCCAGAAAGGTTTGTTTGGACTTGAGGTACTGGTGAATATGGGACCTGGGTCAGGGCAGCCTGGCAGGTGGCTCCATGTCCTCAAAGCACGAGTTCTTACTCGGGGCCCAGCTGCAGCAGTCACTTTCTCACCCATTTCCTCTTGAACCCCCGTCCCTCACTGTTCCTGCCT
Source organism: Oryctolagus cuniculus (assembly GCF_051225735.1). Classification (NCBI taxonomy): domain Eukaryota; kingdom Metazoa; phylum Chordata; class Mammalia; order Lagomorpha; family Leporidae; genus Oryctolagus; species Oryctolagus cuniculus. The sequence continues at coordinate 84,932,327 of NC_142875.1, forward strand.
CTCCCCACCAGAGCCCCTTAATGGAGATGAGGCTTTGGAACCCTTGGGACTCTGGGCTACACCAAACAGGAGGGGGAGTGCCATGGCCCCAGGATGGTGGCCTGAGGGTCTGCAGCCTGGGCCTGGCAGGGACGTGAGGGTGGGGTGAGCACTGCTCTCTGACCACACAGCAGGTGTCATGACCTGTGATTCTGGCTCTTTTTCCTAGTGACACGAAGGAAGGGAAGCCCGGTGTTGGTGGCTTCATGCCTTTTGGCTTCTCTGGCGTCCTGTCGGGGGCGGCGACCTGCTTCTACGCCTTCGTGGGCTTTGACTGCATTGCCACCACAGGTACGCCTTCTGCTCCTCACACAAATGTTTGCCTTCCCGTGGGCATGGCCGTCTGTAGCTTCCCGCCCCACCTCCCTCACCACCCCCACCTTCCTCATTGCCCTGAGTGGCAGCACCTGCATGAACCCTACGAACAGTTCCGTTCTCCTGTCAGAATGGGGTCATGACAGCCTGATTTTGTGTCTGCTCATCGACCAGGAGCAATGAGGCCACCACAGACGTTGTCATCCTGGCCTGTGGAATCGGCAGGGTACCCTCTGGCAGGTCTCCTCCTTGGCTGAACCATGACAAGGAGATGGAGTGTGTCCTCCTGGGGCTGCGGGCTGGCTGGTCTGTGTCACCGAGGAAGCCTGGAAGACTCCGGTTCCTGCAGGGCCGAGCGTTGTGGGGTAGTCACTTGTGGGTGCCGCGGTCGCATGGGTGTGGGCTGTGTCTCCTGAGGCTGACCCTGGCTGCTTCCAGGTGAAGAGGTCAAGAACCCCCAGAAGGCCATCCCCATGGGCATTGTCTTGTCGCTGCTGATTTGCTTCATCGCCTACTTCGGGGTGTCTGCGGCCCTCACACTCATGATGCCTTACATGTGCCTGGACAAGGACAGCCCCCTGCCCGACGCCTTCAAGCACGTGGGCTGGGAAGGCGCTAAGTATGCAGTGGCCGTGGGCTCCCTTTGTGCACTGTCTGCCAGGTGAGAGACGCCCTCCACGCCGCTCCTTCCGAGAAGGGTGAGGCAGTGTGTGTTTCCCCACTTGTCTTTGCTGTAGATCATCCCCAGAGACATCTGTGTGGTAGATAACAGCTGTCACACCTCCCCATAGGGGGACACATTCCAAGGACTCCCAGTGGAGGCCTGAAACTGCAGATCACACGGAATCCTAGGTGTACCTACCTGATCATAACCTGTGACAAAGTGTACTTCATAAATTAGGCACAACAAGAGAGCAACAACACTAGCTAACAGGAAAGTAGAATAATTAGAACAATATACTATAATAAAAATTATTTAGAACTCATGAATTGTTTACTTCTGGAACTGTCCGTGTTTTGATTTTTGGCCTCTTAGTAGCAGGGCCTTGGAAAGTGAAACCTTGGCTAGGAAGAGCCTACCATACTTCTATTCATGAAGAGCTTGAGGCCCATGTTTCGCCATGGTCTGCTTAGTGAGGGACTGGCTTACTGGCCCAGGCTTTGATCACTGGACCAAAGTCCTCTTTGAGCACCATTTTTTGGCTCTTAGTTTGGCTGTAAAGTAGGGGCTACTTTGGAAAGGGGAATGAGTGCCTTTTAATGAGAAACATTTTGCCCCTGGTGTTTCCTACTAACCTCTGTAAACAGGAACTGTTGCTAAATAATTGATGAAGCATGGAAAATTTCCTTGTGAAGGCAGCAATGCATTTATTTTCTGTCTGATTCAGCCAGCAGTGGTTACAGGGATGCATACAAAATTTCCCTTGCATACAGCTTTAAAAAAAAAAAAGTCTTACTTTTTTGAAAGTCAGAGTGACATGACAGAGAGAGAGGGAGAGACAGAGGAGAGAAAGGTCTTTCATCTGCTGGTTCGTTCCCTAGGTGGCTGCAGGAGCCTGGCACTCCATCTGGGTCTCCCATGAGGGTGCCAGGGACCCAAGCACCTGATCCATCGTGCACTGCTTTCCCAGATGCATTAGTAGGAGCTAGATCAACGTGGAGCAGCCAGGATGTGAACCCTCACTCAGTATAGGTTGCTACAGTTACAAGTGGTAGCTCAACCTACGGCACCACAACGGCAGCTCCTGCGTACAGATTTTGGCTGGATCTCATGCTAGTCCATGTTAGATGGTCCCCATTCTTGGCCTAAACCCATAGGTATGGTCTGTACTTCCACTGGAGTTCATACAGTAAATGCTAGCACAGACCGTGGGCTTCTTCGTGCAGCATGGAGGGATGGTAGTCCCTGCTGAGGAATTCTGGTGCCTCCCCGCAATGTCCTAGGTGGTGCCTTTAACTCCTGACCAGCAGCCCCCACTCATGCATTTTTCCTCTTCCCCTCTCCTAGTCTATTAGGTTCCATGTTCCCCATGCCCCGTGTTATCTATGCCATGGCCGAAGATGGACTGCTGTTCAGATTTCTGGCCAAAGTCAACGATAGGACCAAAACGCCAATAATCGCCACATTGACCTCGGGCGCCATTGCAGGTAGGTACTGGAGCTCATTTCACAGCACTGCTGTTGGCACAGTTGAGTGAGCACTGCCTGGTGAGACGGCGTGAATCGCACTGGTCCGTGTGATGCTTGAGCTCGTCTTCCGAGTGCCTGCTTTTTACTCTTGGAACCTGCCTTGTGCAAAGACAACTGCCCTTTCGAACAAAAGGCAGAGGCCGGTTTTATGGAGGCTGTGATGGGATTCTCGAAGAGTCTGATCTCTTTGTTATCCTTTCAGTGCACAGAGCTTAGGAGTGCCACTGACCCCTCAGAGCCATCCGCCTCTCCCCTTCCCTGAACGTTTCCTGAGGAGACTCTGGTGGGCTGACCTTGTTGCCTGGTACAAGCACAAGCCCAGAAAGACCTGGAAATTCAGTGTCGTGTGTCTTAGGTCAGCAATTCTCTGGAAAACAAGTGCCCCTCTCTCTCTCACTCTCTCACTCTCTCTCTCTCTTCCTTTAAAGATTTATTTATTTATTTGAAAGAGTTACAGAGAAAGAGGGAGAGACAGAGAGAGGACTCCCCAACTGGCTGCAATGGCTAGACTGGGCCAGGCTAAAGCCAGGAGCCAGGAGCTTATTCCAGGTCTCCCACATGGGTGCAGGGGCCCAGGCACCTGGGCCATCTTCCACTGCTTTCCCAGGCCAACAGCAGAGAGCTGGATCAGAAGTGGAGCAGCCAGTTGAGCTGGCACCACAGGCTGTAGCTTTACCCACTACACCACAGCGCCAGCCCCAGCAAGTGCCCCTTAAAGTCAGAGTTTTATAGGATGCCATATTGCCTGTACCCATGGTATTGCAGATGAGGCCATTTGTCCCCACCTTGTAAATAAGGATGGCAGGTCTGGGATAGGGGGTTCTTTCTGACAAATCAGTTTTGACAGCTTTGATGGGTGACATCAGTGGGCTCCAGACCCCTGCGAGCCCTGTGATGTTCCAGGGGTCCTGAACAAGGGTCTTGGGGAGAACCTGAAAGGCAGACTGTACTCTGCTCTCTGTCCTGTATATCTCCTCCTTTCACGGTTGCATTTTGTAGCACTTCTGTGCCACTGGACAGCAGCAGCAGTGGAGGCCCAGAGAAGGGGAGGGAGGACGCACAGCCAGGAGGGGCAGAGCTGACTCGTGATCGTGGTTTGTGTTTATGCCGAAGCAGCCGGGCTCCCTCCAGGTCCAAGCAGAGCAGTGGGTCTTCGGTTACCTTAGGTCATGTGGCAGTGGTCGCAGGTTATACCAGTGACTTGTTGACTGGCCTTTAAGTGAATGCATTACTGTTTACTATGTTTCATTAGTATTTATGCCCTCAGTAAAATATGTCTAGTTTTGTGGATTAATTTTTTAATGGGATATGTTCTTGTATTTTATTTGTCTACATTGTTTAATTTGAGAGATGGAAAAATCTCCCATCCATTAGTTCAGGATATGGTCAATATGTTTAAGGGATTCAGGAATTGGAAGTCGAGTTTTCCAGTGTTTACTCATCATTTGATCATATTAAAGACAAGCCCACGTTTCCTGCTTGTGCCAGTAAAGGGAGATCAAGACAGGCTTTTTCAAGGGACCATAAAGTAAATGCCATTCACAAACCAAGGATATATTCATTCTCTGCATTCCGTGGGAGTGGTAATTGATTTTCTAAGACCTGAGCAGGAGCACAGGCATCTGTGGTGCGTCCAGCTGGATACTGTTCTACTTTCTGAAAGGGCTTCATGGCCCTTTAGACCTGTTGTCGTCCTCAATTTAAATTTGTTTCAGTGTGGTGTTCTACTGGCGCTCCAGAGGAAAAATGATGGTTTTCTGGTTATCTGTTTCGTGTTGATGGCACATGACTTGCAAGTAGATCTCAGTGTGTTATGTTTTAAATTGGAGACTTGACGTACGTAGCCACATAAATAGACACATACTCTCATAAAAAAATGATAAAGGCTTTTCAGATACACATGCGTGTTTAATTCTTTTCAAAGGGCAGGGACATGGTGACAGGGCTGGTATCATTTGGGAGCCACTCTAAACGTTTCTCCCACGTGAAGGGATTTGACCTGTAATGAACAGCTGTGCCTTCGCTGCCGCCCTGTTTGGGTGAGGAGCCCCTGGGAGTCCTTCCAGTGTGGCTTCAGCTATGTCTAACAATTTCTCCCTGTGTGCTAGATGGATGGCTTGTTCTCTAGATGCAAATGTTAATTGTTATGACCATCTCTTAGGGGTTGTGTGTGTAATTTAATCCTGACCTGTCTTTCTTTAAGCAGTGTCTTTCCAGGGAAAGGTTGGGGGTGGGTGAGAGTAAAAGCAGTGGCCCTTGCATGCCCTGGTCCACAGGTGGGTGGTTGTGGCTGTTGGTGGTGACAGGGCCATCCACGGACCCCGATGTCTGTCTCTTCCCCAGCTGTGATGGCCTTCCTTTTCGACCTGAAGGACCTGGTGGACCTCATGTCAATTGGCACTCTGCTGGCCTACTCTCTAGTGGCAGCCTGTGTGTTGGTGTTACGGTATGTATCTATTCCAGTAAGTTTCCAGGACAGAAATGCAGGTGCACCATGATGGCCTTCTAACAGTTCCAATGGACGGCGTAGATGGTTTGACTTTTATGTTGGTGATAGCCCCCCTGGGCGCTGCTGAGGGGAGGGTGGAAGCTGGTGTCTGAGAGCCTTGATGGAGGATATGACCTTGAAACGTCAGGGGTGCCCGCCCACCCCGCTGTCTCACACATCCCTCCTCTCTCTGGCTATGGGTTAGGATAAACACAGACTCTCAGCCCCTCTGTTGGATCTGGGTCTGGATCCTGGGGTCAGAATTCTTGAAAGCTTAGGGTAGTACCTGCAACTCGCTCCAGGTTCTTGTGACGGTGGGGACTGGGGTTTGGCCCTCGTGGGTACTGGGAGAATCCATGACAGGAAAGGCTTAGGTCAGCACGATGTTTCTGTAGCTTGGGACACTGTGGCCGGAGGAGAGAACCCCATTGTGTGGCCAGAGCTGCCTGGGTTGGCATTCAGGGTCACTTGCCAGGTGCTGGCTGCTGCGGTCTTGTGTGGAGCAGGCAGCTGGGACCACAGACAGTCACAGTAGGATGGCTCTGCCGTGGCTTGTTGTGCCTTGCTGTCCTCATCTATCCCTCCTATACTTCCCTGGGCTCCTTCATGACTGGGGGCCAAGGCTCTCCTCTGGGGTGGTTGAGACAACGTTCTTCACGAGAACAGGTGCCTGTGAACCCTCTCAGCCGACCGGCAAGAGCCTTTTAATCATTCTCAGGCATTTAAACCCACAAGCTGTTGCTTCCATTTCTCAGGGACTCGGCACCTAGTTTATGAAAGGCCTGAGTGGAGCCTTTGTAGTGGCTGCATACAATCAGCTGAACAAGCTTGCAGACCCCCCTCGCCCCCGTTCCTTCCCGGGGGCTCAGTGCTAGACTGTTTCCTGAGGCCCTCTCCTGGTCCTGATTGAGTGATGCTACACGTGGGAATCTGGCTGCAAAGGGTCAAGTCTCTTTATGCTCACTCTTAAAAGAGATTGTTTGCAAAATAATGCAAAAAGTTCTTGGAAGAGATTTGCAAGATTCCAGGATTTGCACTCTGGTCATTTTGGGTGAAGAGATAAGGAAGCTCCCTTAACGCTGCACTTTCCTTGTGACATCTGGTAAACTGGAAACCCTGCTACAGGCTTGCTCCTGCACCCAGCTCTGCGGAGCCGCACGCTCCGAGGCCTTGGAGTTTTGCAATATACTGATCCAGTTAAGTCACACACACAGTGTGTCAATCCCTGAAGCCCACAGACACGTATCTAGCAGGAGCCGCATGTCAACCACTTCCTGTGTCCACCCATACTCTTAGCTCCCTTCGGTCATGATCTTGTGAGAAGTGGCCATCTTACTGTCCATGGGCCACTGCTGTTTCATAGGGGAATAGCAAGACTGTCTCAGGACACTGGGCTTCTGTGTGGTAGGCATCATGTTCCCCCAAAACAGAGACCTCAAAGGAGCAAGTGCAGGAGCCAGGTCTCTGCTGTTCTGTACCCACACTGCACCATTCTGATCGCTCCTTTCCATCTAGTGCCTGTGTGCTAGGCAGCTCAGCCCTTGAAGACTTATTAAGAACTTGAGTTGGTACATGTCCCTTTGCTTAATTAGAGCTGGTGACAGTGCTCACGCTCCATACATTTCTCCGCAGGTATCAGCCAGAGCAGCCTAATCTGGTGTACCAGATGGCCAGGACGACCGATGAGCTAGATCAAGTGGACCAGAATGAACTGGTGAGCACCAGTGACTCCCAGACAGGCTTTCTGCCAGAATCAGAGAAATTCTCTTTGAAAGCTGTGTTCTCACCCAAAACCATGGAGCCTTCCAAATTCTCCGGGCTAATCGTGAATGTGTCAGCCAGCCTCATAGGTAAGAGCATGCCCTCCCGTGTATGGGACTTGGGGCATAGGGTACGTGGGGGCAGCAGTCAGTGTCTGTCTCACTGCTGGTCTGTGGTGCCAGTCGTTCTGTCCTGATTGTAGCTGACGTCACAGAAGTGGAGCCCTGCTCTTGACACATTTTAGGACAGAACTGGGAATACCCGTGAGGACTTGGGACATGGTTGAATCACATCTGTCTGTCTCTCCTCCCTCTTAGCTGTTCTCATCATCACCGTGTGCATTGTGGCCGTGCTCGGCAAGCAGGCCCTGGCCCAAGGGTCGCTGTGGGCCATCTTTGTGCTCTCAGGCTCTGCCGTGCTGTGCACGCTGGTCACAGCCATCATCTGGAGGCAGCCTGAGAGCAAGACGAAGCTGTCGTTTAAGGTGAGCGGCTTGGCCTCCTGGGCCTGGGGGAGACCCCGGGGTGGGCCGAGGACTCGGGTCTTCCTGCTGGGGAACTTGGGTGTTCTGAGGGAGGTGCTTGCCAGCCAGCTTTGGAAAGTGTGGCGGGCACGCCTGTCCACGGGGCCATCTGGTAGGGTGGATCGCAGAGGAGACTGCAGCTTTGGGGTTTGTTTTTTTGTTTTTGCATTTTTAGATAAGTAATACAATAATCCAACCTTAGAAATAAAGTGGAAGTTGCCCTTCTAGTCCCTTCTTTAACTAGCAAGAGAGCAAAACTAGAGGAGGGCTCACTTTGGCAAGGAGTAGCATGAAACCCAATCTCCACCACTTCAGATTTGCTCCTGGCTGGAGGTGGGGGAGGGGCGGTGTCTGCTGGGGTGGGGTGGGGGCGGGGTCTGACGCTCCCCAATGTCTCTGCAGGTGCCCTTCGTGCCGCTGCTGCCTGTCCTGAGCATCTTCGTGAACGTCTATCTCATGATGCAGCTGGATCAGGGCACCTGGGTCCGCTTCGCCGTGTGGATGCTGATAGGTGGGTGTCCCTGCGACCAGCACAGCCAGTATCCTCGGCTGCTCTTGTGCCCCCCCCCCCCAAGGCTGTGTGGGTTGTTCATCTGTCTTCCTGCTACAGGGCCGAGGGTTGATGTCAAGTCCCCCGTGTTTCAGATTTCCTAAGAAGCCATGTAGTAGTCAGCGTTTTCCTCTGAAAAAATGGAACTCATGGTAGGCAGTGAGCCCTCCCTCCCATTTACACACTTGTCGTCTTCATAGCCCTTTGTCCAAACTGTAGTTCTCTCCTCAGGCCAGAGCCTGGCATTCATCAGAGCAAGACCATGAGTCTGCGGTGGGCAAGGCACTGGGTAGCTCCATCCCAGCTGGGGAAGTCTGGGCTGTGGCTCCTCCCGGCCCAGCCAGTGCCTGGTCCTTGTGGGCTGTGGGCCTGGCGGGTGTCCTTGTCCCGGGCTGCCCACGGCTCCTTTGCTGACAGTGGGCGTGGGGGAGGTGCTGCTGGACAGAGGCTGTGGGGGGCTCTGGTCCTCTTGGGTGGTGCAGCCTGGTCTGCGGCCGGCTGACTGTGCCCCACCTCTGGGCCTCTGGCCCTCGGCAGGGGGCGTGGTCAGGTTCTTCCTTTCCCTGTGTCTTAAGTGCTGGTGCAGGTGCCAGGGGGTGGGCCTTGACCTTTGTGCCCTTTTAGCCTTCTTGGTCTCCCGTGGTTCATGGGGGGGCATACAGGGTGACTGCTAGGTGGTCTTAGGCCTCCAGGAGATGACCCAGGGCTAAGTGGGAGGGCCTCAGGTCCTGGGAAGGGAGAGATGGGGAGGAGGGCTAGCTGCCATGTGTGCCCAGGGCACACTGCAGTGAGGCCAGCCGGGAGCCCGTGCCCGAGGCAGGATGAGGCAGCTGTTGATTGTCCAGAGGCGGGAAGTCAGGGGTAGGGACCGCGCGCCCTGCGCTCACCCTCATCCCTCTGCTCTCGGCCCGCAGGCTTCATCATCTACTTCGGCTACGGGCTGTGGCACAGCGAGGAGGCGTCCCTGGCCGCCGGCCAGGCAAGGACTCCTGAGGGCAATTTGGACCAGTGCAAGTGACGCGCAGCCCCGCCCGCTGAGGGCCACCCCCTGAGGGCCGCCACGCCCCCTGCCCTCCCCAGCGGGGCCGCGGGACCCACCCACATCCCCGGCGCCCCCAAGCGGGCAATTACTTGAACTGCAGCCTCGGCCACGGCGGTTGAGGCCGGTCACCTCCAGCAACTCCTTGGCAGGGGGGTGGCCGCCATGTCTCCTCACCCCCGCTCCAAAGCAAGCAAACAGCGCTTCTGTCGCCAGCTCTGTCCCGGGCCGCGGCGGCCAGCTTCTCTCCTCAGCTCGGGACCGCGGGCCACCCTCCCCGGGACCACGCTGGCCTGTGAACTGCGCACCCCGCGGCCCGCCACAGGCCCACGGCCCCGGCTGCTGCTCCCAGCCCGGCCCCTCCGAGCCGGACGCCCTCGGTGGGCGGCCCCTGGGATTGCAGTCAGGGGTCTGATTTGCAAAGGATGCAGGGCCTCCAGCGGCGGGGAGAGTGGGGCTGGGGGCGCCTACGCAGTGCGCACGCCAGACGCTGCCCCAGCCCCGGCGGGGCTCGCGGCTGCTGGCCTCGATCGCCGCTGGCCATGCGTGCTGAGCCTCTGGAACGGGCGACGAGGGGCGCAGCGTTGGCCTTGGGGTGGCGGCGTGTAGAAGTCTCCAGGGGACTGTCCCAGTCACCGAATCTCCTGGGGTGCCTAAGGTTCCCTGAGCAGGAGGCAGCTCAGTGACCTGGTGACCCCAGCCGTGGGCTGTGAGCCCCTGCGTGTGCGCCACGGGATTCAGTCCTGGCAGCTGCGAGTCCCTGCGTCAGGTTCCCCTGGGGGCTTGGCTCAGAAAACTGGATCGCGACCGCCTGCCTGGCCGGCCACACTCCCGCCCGCTTCAAGTGCTTGAGCCTGCCCGAGGCCCCGCCGGGACCCAGGTGTCCGCGCCGGCACGCTGTGCCCCTCCCGCTCAGCCCCCGGCGGCAGCCCTGGTTGCACGCTCCTTGGGGAGCGGGCCCCGGGTGACCTCTCTGGTGCCCTCTCCGCTGCCGCGGGAAGCACCAGAGCTGCTTGCGAAGCTGTTTCCCGCTCCTTCCCTGGCTGTCCTCCCACTCGGAAAAGCCCTACACGTTGACTGCACTTGTCTCTCCGCGTGTCCCAGAGGGTTCTCGGAGAGCACTCCGAGAATGAGGGCCACAGCCCGAGGGCCGGCTCTCCCAGGGCCCAGCCCGTGGCAGGCGCTGCCGCCTCCTGGAAGCTGCCCTCTGAGCATCTCTGAATGTCCCAGAGGGAGTGGCACGAAGCTCAGAGCTTGGGTTTCCAAAGAAAGATATTTAAATTTATGTAGATTTGGTGCTGTAAAATATTTTGATAAACATTAACTTATTTTATTGGGGTTTTGGTTGTCTGTTGTCTTCTTAGGACCTAATACCTGTTTTTTTTTTTTCTTCTTTTTTTTGTGGCTGTTATTTTTCTACATAGGCAAAGAGAACTTGAGGGAAAGAGGGTGTCCAAGGACAGCTGGGGGAGGGGAGGGAAAACTTTTTTTTTCTTTTTTTCTTTCTGCCTGAGATGTCCACAGAGGATAGCACCTTGCAGATGAGACTGCGGTCAGCCACGTGTCGCATTGCACTGAGGGAAGGCGCGCTGCGTGGGTCCGCCCTCCTGATTGTCTGGGACACTGTGGGACCGGCCCAGGTGTTGCCCTGTGGCCACCCGTTTCTGTACCGTTGTTGGGAGCGCCCCGTACACGGGGACAGGGCCGGAAGCAGTGGTGTCTGGGTGAACCCCTGCATTGTAGTTGGCTTTCTCTTAACATCCCAGGTGCCTTCCCCTGCAATGAATACACACACGGGCACAAAAAAGGGACCCATCATTTTGCGGCTCTGTTTATTATTATTATTATTATTATTATTATTAAAGATTTATTTTATTTGGAAGAGCTACAGAGAAAGAGAGAGAGAGAGAGCTGGTTCACTCCCCGAGGGCTGCAAAGGCCTGGGCAGGGCCAGGCCAAATCCAGGAGCTTCTTTTGGGTCTCTCACGTGGGTGCAGGGGCTCGGACGCTTGGGCCACCTTCTGCTGCTTGTCCCAGGTGTATGAGCGGGGAGCTGGATGGGAACTGACGCGCCCGGCTTGGCGTCTCCTAACGTCTCTGTGCCCGTGAGAATCATCCTGGGTTCACAGCCGGCCCAGGATTATCTTGCAGGGGAAATTTACAATCTGCATCAGCCGCAAGCCCACCCACCCTGGAAAGACCCATGTGCCATGAATAAGGGGCCCTCCCGTCTCGCCCCCACCGTCTGTGTGCATCCGTGACCCCTATTCGCTAAGGACCCCAGGACCTCTGCCCCAGAGCAGGGGAGCCCCGCAGAGGCGGGGTGGGCGTGGGGCCTCTGTAGGAGGGAGAGGGACAGACAGCCTGCCGCGTGGCTCAGATCATCACCCGCTTTGAGCTTGTGTTTTGTGCGACAGCAAACCCTTTCCACCAAGCCTCTGCCTTCCATCCGGCGATCATCCATGCGGTCCCGCATGCTGACTGCTGACGGGGCGGCCCCCGGCACAGCACCAGGAGGCACCAGACGGCACCTGCGGCGCGGGGGTCCTCCCGTCCTGTGCCACGCTCCCCACCTGCACGTCCGGCCTGGCGCTGGGGCAGGCAGATGGAACTCGGGTCATACATGCCATTCTCCCTATGTCTGCCACCAGCTGGTGTTGGCAGGCCCACCCAAGGCCAGGCAGGTGGAGCTTGGAGGCGGAGCCGGGAGTACTGCATTGCTGGCTGGGTTCCTGGGACAAGGATGGCCACGCCCAGGCCTGGAGGCCCTGCCCCCACCCCAGGTGCCCGGGTGCATCTGCACACATGCACCCCCTCGACACCACGAGCACTAGGGGTGGACTCTGACTGTGCCCTGGGCTGGATGGAGAGCTGTCACCAGGTGCACACTCCCGGGGGCTGCCAAGCTTCTGGAGGAGGGAATTTTTGGGGAGACGGGGTGTGACTTATGTGCATGGAATTGTCACTGAGTTCATGCCGTGTTGGTGTTGCTGCACGTCATTCAGACGGCGTCTGTGTGCTGTGGTCATAAGAGCATCACACGTTCTCCCCTCCCTCCCCGCAGCAAGAGCGACATAAGCGTTTTGTCAGACTTCTGTGGACATGTTGGAGGGAACGAGTAGCGACACACTTAACTGATCAGGTAGTGCAAGATAGTACCCTCCACACATCAGCGAGGTTACGATGCCTAAAGGCTTTTGTAAGGCCAAAAAACAGTGTCAACTGCTTTTCGAGTTCCTCTCTGGAATCTGCAGCCTTTCTGTGCCTGCTGCTTCTTGGAGGCATGGTGTGTTGTCTCCAGAGGGCCCTGGCTCTGCCAAAGGGTCTCAGGGCACAGGCCTGGGTCACCCCGTGAGCGGGCAGAGCTGCAGAGACCTGGGCCGGGCGGATTTTCTCAGGGTATGAGTGTGTGCAGCAGGGACAGGAAACAGGCCAGGAGGACACTGGGACTCTGTTAATTTATTGAGATCTCTGATTTCCTGTTTTCTCCATCACAGACTTTTAAGTTTGGGACTTATTTTCCCTTTGGAGACGTTGTAATATATATTTAAGATACATTTCCTGCTTAAGTTGTGCCTTTTGGCTTCACTGGGTTTTAGGGGCACAGGGGGTCGTGCTGCTGAAGAGGGTGGGTTTATTATCAAACCTGGAGCGCTGTGGTTTCCAGCAAACTGTCTTCTACTGAATGTGGAGCCATTATTAGAGTTGTGCATTTTTATTATGTAAATTGTATGATAATTTTTGCTTGTTTGATGTTCTATTTTTCTACTAGTTTTTCTTAGAGTTTCTTAAATAATTATACTAGATTTAGATTCTGATGCTAACTGCAAACCAGGTTGGTTGCTGCTTGGGCCCCTCTGGGTTTTACTGTATTGTATTTTATTTTTTAAGGGCAAGTGCAGGTGTCGCCTCTCACCTTAAAAAAAATGTGAAACTCTTCCATCTCCCCTTTCTGCTGACTACACTGTACATCCACGACTTCCCACCGTGCTTTCCATGGTCAAAAGAAAAAAAAAAGCGCTATTTCATGCTTCCACAAATTCTAATAAATGCTGTCTCTGCCTTCCGTGTGTATGGTGTGGTTTCGGGAATTCTGGCAATGTGGCTGTGCCCCCATGGAAAGTTCCAGATCCTGTTCTGTCCTACGGCTGATGGCCTGGAGTGCCCAGCCTTATTTTCCTGCAGTCACTGGGTGGGGAAGGGAGGGGTGTCTTATTCCAAGCACTTGAGCCTCTGTTGGGGAACCCCTCACACCTAGTTTGGGTCCCCCTCCCCCAACACCATCCTCCCTCCACCTCCCATCTTCTGTCCACCCTGGCTTGGACCTGGGACCCTAGAGAGGCTGCAAACCCCCCTCTCTACTGTCGCCTTAGGCTTGCACTGGCTGCCCCGCACGTGTCTAGCGGAATGAGGTGGACGGGGCAGGTTGTAGCTCTCAGAACCTGACGCCAAGCCCCCCTTGAGAAAGGGGGCATTTCTGGCTCTGGAGGTCCAGGCGGGCAAGGCACCCTTCGTTCCCACACACAGAAGCGGGGATTCCGGGGCTATCCCGGAAGACCTGTTTGTTGCCTGCGTGATAAGCTTTAACCTCCTTCCAGGGAGCTGGACCGAGCTGTGTCCAAGCTCCTGACTGGGGGTCTGGGCCTGGAGTCCCTTCTGAGCTCGCGGCCTCATCAGCAAGCCGACCCGAGAGCACGGGCTGTGGGACAGCACGGACGTGCAGGTGTCTGGGGTCCCCGGTAGCCGTGGGCCCCCTCTATGCATCGCGGTTACACTGCAGGGAAGCGAGAACGGGGGCCCAGCAGCCCCTGCCCTACACCGCAGGCCGGCTTTGCCAAGCAGCCGGGCCCAGGACTCCGCTCGACTTCAGGCTGTTCCTGGGTCCCGCGGTGACACACTGCCATCTAGTGGCCACAGTGCGGCAGCGCAGGCGGCTTGAAAAATTGCTGCCTGGGCTTCGGCGCGCAGCCTGTTCCAGCCTGCAGCAACTTGCCCTTCCAGTTTGGCTAGGAAATACTTTGGGCACATTATCCAGCGGCCTGCACAGGGCGTCTGTCTGCGTTAGGGAGAGCCCCAGGGAACTGCCTGGGCTTCCAATCCCATCGTCAGCCGGGCCTTGCTCAGGCACCACCAGTCAAGTTTTACCAAATTAAGCCCGTTTGCCCTAGACACTTAAAACACAGCAACAAGGCAAAGTTGCAAAATGGCCTTGGGAAAACAACAGGCAGTTAAGTCCACTAAGGAAAGCCACAGCTCCCTCGGGTGCTTTTTGGGTCATGCGGTGCCCACGTGTATGCAGCGCGCCGGGACCCCAGCTACCCACCGTGGTGGCCCGGGTGCAGAGGGGAAGCTGTGGCTCCACTGGACAGCGAGCATCCAATGGGGCTGGCTGGGGTGCACCTGACCTGGGCACCCAAGGGGAGGGGGAGGGTGCACGTGCTGGTGCCGGGAGAAACTTCCAGAAACCGTTGAGTAAGGCGCACAGGCCCGCAATTCCCTGCTGGGGCCAGGCAGGGCATTAACAGAGGTTGGGGTGCAGAAGCCCCACGGGCGCCCTTTTTTGGTTGAGATGTGTGGCAAGAGGACTGAGAGAAGCAGACGGGCGAGGGATCCTGGAGAAGAAATCCGTGCATGGTTTTTCATAATTCACATTTTTACAAACTGCTTGAAGCCCCTCGATGCACGCGAATTTGTAATCTTTGCCCCAATCCCGTTTTCTGTGAAACTTCCGCGATCCTCTCCTATTTCCTCACCTGAACGTAACAGACTCCCCAGGTCCTAATGGCTGAACAGCCCTTGGCATTGCATGTCTGCAGCACTCACGTGGACTCTGCGGGCGCAGGACGCTCGCCTGCTGAGTGTCATGAGATGACAAGTGTCACTCCTGTCACTCACTGCTTCATGCCGCCACAGCCACACCCCCTTCAGGCAGCTCCCGGCTCCTCCTGGCCCCCTCCCACGGAGGACAACACAAGTCTCCCCCGAGGGACGGCGGGCATCTCTCTGGTGGGTGAATTGGCCTCAGAGGCCTCCACCTGCTGCACAGTCAGTACGGGAGGGGCAGTTCTCTGATGTCCCCGCGCGTACTGCGGGTGCTGGGGCTATCTCCAGTGTGCTCCTTGTGGGGACATCTGCTTTGTTTAGTGCACGCAGTGGGTGGAGGGACACTGGGAGGTGGTTATCACACAGTGGGGAGAGCTCTCAAGACACTCCAAAACAGAAGGGCATGCTGAGGAAACCGGCGATCGCCAGGTGGGCACTGCGGAAAAACAGGGCTGCTCCCGAGGGGATCCTGGGGGCCAGGGGGCCTGTGACGTGGGTGCTCTGTGCAGAGTCTGTTCCGTGTTCGCCAGGGCCACGCCTACGCACCCTGCAAGACCACCAAGGGAGGTGGCAGACCCAGGGGACTCCTGTGACCCCACAAGTGCCAGGCACCTGCAGGCCACTCCAGGGCCAGGCTTGCAGCTGCCCACACTGAAGGCCCTTGGGATGAGGGGAGCGAGCACTTGCAGGTGAAAACAGGTGAGAAATTTGTGAAATCTATGCATAGTTTATGACTTTAATAATGTACACTTTTTGTGGGTTTTTGAAGACACTTCATATGCATGGATTTCAAAAATTTTATGCCCCGATAAATTAATATTTTAATTCCATTTTCCATGAGCTTCGTGCAGGACAGCCATCAAGGTCTGACCTTGAACCTCATAGTGCGGGGACTGTGTTCAGCCACTTGTGTCCCTCCAACCCACACCAGCCCACCTTGCCCCGCCGAGTGGAGCCACTGAGCCCCCAAGGCCGCGGTTTGCGCTGCTGAAGAATTCACCGGTCGGAGAGGAGGTCTCCAGGGTTGCTCTCAGTGACAATCAGGTGCCCCTGCACGTGCTCACACACACACACAGGAAGGAACCCAGCCTGCCAACGCCTCCCCGACCCTGCCCTGCCCCCACCTCCCTGCCTGGACTCTCCGGCCTGAGGGTCAGGTCTCCAGTGACACCAAGTGCATATCACAGAAAGTCCCTCATGTTCATTTTAATAGGCTTTAAACACAGATACGTTAACACAGAAACTGAAGGGAGGAGGAACGCGGTGACCCCATTCGACTAATCCCAGAGAGTGCCAGACCTCCATCCCACTCCCGCCCCAGGCTGACACCCAGGCCACGGTCACGTCTCCCGATTGCTACCAGACAGGGCTTTCCCGCTGCAGCGTCTATGTCTGAGAAGGGCCCCTGCCCCCGAGCTGGGAATGGAGACAGAGGCAGAGAGAAGTCCCAGTCCTAATTGTGTGTTCAGGGGGGAATGTCCAGGAGGGGGCGCAGCAGCACTAGCTGTTGTCCCATGTGTTTCGGAAACAGAAATGACTCAGATGAAGAGCTAGACGTGATGGGCGTCCATGAAGCAAAAAACAAAGCCAGGGTCATGTGGACATCAGCTCAACCCCAAGGTCACGGCTGTCCAGGGCAAAGATCTGGTCCACCGGGTGGGTGAGGGATTACTTAGCGCTACCATCGCTACAACTTTGAGCGCACAGCCTAACACACAGCACCACACGCTAACATCGCGGGGGAGTCTGTATCGCTGGGTGACTGCGTTTGGCAGGCGGCGGTTACGCAAGACAGCGAAGCTGCAGCCTAGCTGCTGTTGGCAGCCTGCGCCCGCCCAGAGAATAAATAATCATGGCAGGATCTACTCTAACAGGATGCCCAACCCCAACATTACAGCAGCATGCAGAGCCACAGAAGCAAAAAGAAATGTGTCTTCAATGCCTATCTACCGTGGGTGTCCCCAGCACGGGCAGGGCCCCTGCAGGGTTGAGAGAAAACGAGATGTGCCCCCAGGCCAGGAAGCCCGATGTCATTAGCTCATGTCACCAATGCAAGCCACACGCGCGTTCTGGGCACGCCCCTGCGTGGCCTCCTGCGCGTTCTGGGCACGCCCCTGCGTGGCCTCCTGCCTGCCGTCCCCGGTTCTGAGCCCTCGCAAGACCCCTGCCTGGAACTTCGTGCCTTGGGTGTGCTCAGCCCAGCCTACGCTCAGGGCGATTTTTAGGGGTCTTTGGGAGAGGTGTACAGGGTCTTAGACAAAAGGCGCCATCACCCCCACTGACGGTCAAAACTACTTCTGTCACTTGTGTCTTCCACTCTGCCACGGGGGTGCCTCTTTGTATCCTAACGCTATCGTGTCCCAGACAGACGCCAGGCCGGTGGCCAGGGAGCCCTCACTGGCTGTGCCACTGCGCCCCGGCCCCGGTCCGGGAGCTTTCTCGGCCGGAAACAGGACCACCGTGTGGGGGAGGGGGGAGCACTGCTTGGCCACCCACCAGAAAGAATGACTTTTCTGGAAGCCTCTGCCGGAACCCCTGAGCCACCTTCATGTGCAGTGACGGAGCCGAGTCGCTGAACCAAACTGAAGTGGGGAGCCTACCTAGGAAATGCAAGTCTGAGATCGGCTTCCAATGAATTGAGCGCATTTAGCAACAGCCTCGCAGCAAGCCTGGTCCAGACAGAGGCCCCGTCGCTTGCCAGTTTCCCTTCCTAAGGAATGGTGCACCAAGGGTCTCGGTCACCTCCAGGGTCACCCTCACCCTCTCTCTCTCTCTCAAGGATCCCGAAAGTTTACAGCTCGATTCTGAGATGCCACGCAGGACGAAATCAAGACCTGTGCTCAGGAGACGGTAGCTGAGTCGCTGTGGTGCGGAACACCTGCAAAGCGGCGGATTCCCCTGGGCTTTCCACGCAGGGCAGAGCCGTTCCTAACTAGACCTTGCGAGTGGAGCCCTCACCTGGGACGGCCTGAGACGCTGACTCTCACGAAGGCGGTTACCGTTCACAGATGGCTGGTGTTTATGCTAGATAGAGTACCACTTGGTGGTAGGTTCAAAGGCGCTTTTGCTCCGTATGGTTTTTTTTTTTTTTTTTTCCTTTTTCTATTTTGGGTAGAAATATTCCTGGGAAACTAGATAGAAATGCATTGTCATTTCCCAATAATTCTTAGGCACGAGTTAGAAAACTGCTGACCGTGACTAAAATATGTCAGCACTTGACGTTATAAAAAAATGCAACTGAGAACCGCCGCATGTGTATATCCGTGTATCTAAATACACACACATCTCGGTGCAGTACACAACGATTTCTGAGTGTATATTGAAAATTGAGCTTTTTGTGACCTGAAATTCTGCAGTGGAAGTTCCCTCGAGAACTGGAGTTGTCTTTCTTTTGGCGCTAACTATGGTAAAACGCTTGCACATCACACACCTTCCTAAATGCCAACAACACCAGGACAGTCTCACACGGTGGGGGGCAGAGGACGCGGCCTACGAGGCAGGATGCAGCTACTGAGCATGCGCGCTTGGGCCGGCTCCGGGCCGGGCCCGGGTCAGTCCGCCCTCGCGGTGGACCGGAAGCCGGAGCTCCCCTAGGCTGCGTGGTGACGTCATCTGGGCGTCGTGCTGAGTCTGGCTGGAGAGGAGGGCCCCGAGGAGGCGCAACCTCGGTAAACTGGAGACGTGGGGGAGAGTTTAATCGGGCTGGTCGGATCCCCGGTTTGCAGCTTCCAAAGCAGCTCCTCGTTGGTTCGGCTCAGTCTCTTCTTCTCCTGGGTCTCCTTCTCCACGTATTCCTGCAGATTAGCGTTCTCCTCTGACAGTTGTCTGCACGGGGAAAAGGACAAAGTTGGCAGTGCGTGAGCAGGTGCGCAGCTGGACGCAGGGCCCAGGGGAGAGCCAGGGCCAGGCCACCCAGGGTGAAACAAACACAGCCTGTGCCCCCGATCACAGATCCCCGGAGTCTCTCCGCCAACACCTGTGCAACCTGCAGGCCCTGTGCCCGGTCAGGGGAGGCGCTGCTCGGCCAGCGGACAGAGCCCAGCCCGAGGCTGCAGTGGACAAACAGGGAGGTCGGGAGGCAGTGGCCTGACGAGGCCGACAGCACGGGAGGCACTGACGACCCCAGGTGCAGCTAGGGTGTCTGCTCCTGGCCTCGGCGCCCCAGCCCCTGTCTCCACGACTTCCGTCTGCTTCCCCTGCCGCGGCTGCTCTGGAGAACAGGGGCCAGGGCTCTGCGTGCTGCCTCCTTGGCGTCCACCACTGCACCAGCACACAGTGATGCTCAATGTTTGCTGATCAAGGATGTGCAATGAAAACTAATGACTGCATTTGACCTTCGGAGTTTTGGCTTTGCTGCATACAGCCAACAATCGGTACACGTGCATTTTGTAGTGGACAGACTGAGACACAGGAAGACCACCCCTCTGGGCTGAAGTGTGCACTTAACGCTTGTGATGGGCGGGGCCTGCAGGGGCCAGCGCTGCTCCAGTGCATTCTCCCTGCATCTGCAGGGAGGTGGGTGGGACTTCCTGCCTATGCCTGGGGCCGGGGGTTGGAGGCGCAAGGGTCATGGCACCTGCTACCCCAGCACAGTCCTTCCTGCGTGACTGAGGTGGGAACAAAATGCCGGCACCGGAACTCAGATGCAGATGCATTGGTTTGTGTGTGTGTAAGGGGTGTGTATGCACATAAGGTAAGCGTGCAAATGTGAGAGCATGTGGGCAAGAGGAAGAGTTGAGTGTGCAAGTATGAGGACATGGGGGAGTGGGCACGACTGGGTGCATGTGCATGGGCGTGCAAGGGCCAGGTGAGTGTGTGTGAGCATGCAGTGCCTTTGTGGTGTGAGTGTGCACTTGCACAGGGTGACACACCATGGAGCTGCATCCTGAACAGCAGGCTAAGGTGCCGGCCTGGCTGTTACCGAGACGGCTCAGCCCTCATGCAATCTCCAGCTGGGCCAAGAAGTCCCAAACTGTTCTCTCCCCAGTCTGCGCTACAGAAGGGAGAGGCCTCCAACCCCCTCCCCTGGCACGGAGCCGCAGGGACAGGCAGGACCGAGCAGGAACACGGGTCTCTGGAAGATGGCGGTGTCGCTCAGCAGGGTTCTCTTTGGCCTGGGAATACCCAGCAGGTGTCTCTCTCCTAATCTCTTCCAAATAGAAGTGCCCTGCACCTCCCAGTGTTGTTGGTGGCCATGCCACCTGCTTTGCCGATTCCACTCGTTTGTCCCCAGGTGGAGCCCCCTGGTGGTGCCCCGGTGTGGCCTTGCTTTCTCCTGGTCATAGGGGCATCGCCGAGAGACTGCATGGGGACGTCTCACAGCTCACAGTGAAGCCACCGACACTCCGACAGAAGCAGCTCAACAGTGAAACCGCTCCGGAGGTGGCACCCACGATGCTCGGGCAGCCCAAGGGCCAGGCACACCCACCTGGTGACAGCCGTGTTCTGGTCGATCCTTGCTTTGAGGTCTTCATTCTGCTGCTGCAGCACCTGGATCTTCTCCTCCAGGATGATGTTTTTCTCCGCCTGGGGAGGACACAGGGTTAAGAGGGTCCCCAGGGTCCCCGCAAGGCCATTAGGTGGGCAGCAAGTTGGGGCCTGTGGCCTGTTTGCCAGCTGTGTTTGCGATGCATTCGTGGCTCCCAAAACCAGGTGAGAGGGATGTGCCCAGCATTTTCGTCTTTAAACAAAACAGAATAGAAGATGCCAGAGTGTGCTGTGTGCAGTGTAGACGTGTTCGTGTTATATACACTGCATGTGTGTGTATTGTCTTCCTTTGTCAAACAGAATATCTCTGACAGTGAGAGTCCCGGGCCCTTGCCATTGTCAGCAAAGAGCCACCAACACCACCAGGGCCGAGTCTGACTCGTGGGTCCCCACGCCTCAACTGTGCTGCCTCCGTGCCCCTAGTCGCAGGTGTATGTGCTGCAGTATTCACACTTGGATGAATTAATCGGGGGACAGAAATAGAAATGACGTGGATGCACTGCTTCCCTTCGAGGCTGTAAGAAGCCGCTTCGCATGTTGTCAGAAAATCCCTCCCTCCTCACCTACCGCTCATGCTCTTCTCTGCCGCTGTGCCCCGAGGGCCTGGAGCTGGCTCAAGTATGGTTCTACTCCAACATGACTTAGAAATAAATACTTTTGGTAAAGATTTATTTATTTGAAAGGCAGAGGGCCAGAGAGACAGAGAGAGAGAAGGGGGTGGGGAATGAATCTATCAATCTTCCATTTGCTGGTTCACTCCCCCCAATATCTGCAACAGTCAGGGCTGGGCCAGAGGAAGCCAGGAGCCCAGGACTCCATCTGTGTCTCCCACAGGGGTGGCAGGAATCCGGGTTCTAGTCCCGGTCGGGGCACCGGATTCTGTCCCAGTTGCTCCTCTTCCAGGCCAGCTCTCTGCTGTGGCCCGGGAGTGCAGTGGAGGATGGCCCAAGTGCTTGGGCCCTGCACCCCATGGGAGACCAGGAGAAGCACCTGGCTCCTGGCTTCGGATCAGCGCGGTGCGCCAGCCATAGCGTGCAGCCCGCAGCGGCCATTAGAGGGTGAACCAACGGCAAAGGAAGACCTTTCTCTCTGTCTCTCTCTCTCACTGTCCACTCTGCCTGTCAAAAAATTTTAAAAAAAAAAGTAGTCAGGTCATCATTCACTGCCTTCCTAGAAGCATGGGCAGGGAGCAGCTTTGGAAGCAGAGCAGCTGGGACTCGAACAGACACTCTGGGATGCAGGTGTCCCAGTGGTGGTTTAACTCATGGCACAACAACGCTTGCCCCATACATTATCTCTTGAGTGTGCAGCGTCTGGCCTAGTGGTGGAGACACAGGTTCAGATGCCCAAGTCTCGCATCAGTGCAGTGGGTTCAGTGCCCAGCTCTGGCTCCTGGCTGCAGCTTCCCGCTAATGAGGACCCTGGGAGGCAGCAGTCATGGCTCCAGTCACCGAGCCACCCAAGTGGGAGACCCGGATTGAGTTCCTCCTTCCTGGCTCCAGCCCCCGTCCAGTCCCAGGTGTTGCAGGCATTGCGTGAGTTAACCAGCGAATGGGCTTTCTCTCTCAAACAAAAAAAGCAAACAAAAATAGTTTGAAAAGACTGTGACACATTCACTGTTCATATATTTAATCTCACTTCCAGCAAGTGAGAAGTGGACAAACAGGTTCTCTTTTGCCCTACAAGGGTTGCTTGGATGAAAAATAACTCCTGCCTTCAGAAGGCTTGGAGCATGGCCTCCAACAGTCCAGTAAGCTGGAGGCTGTGGGTGACTGGGTGCAGCCGGCCAGCCTGGAGGGGGAGGGGGATGGCTGGTTGCTCTCAGAGGGTAGTGTGGTGAGGGCAGGATGAGCAGGCTCTGTGTCTGATCAGTCCATCAGGACTGGCCATCCCGGGAGGGTCTGAAAGGTGCCAGGAGGCCCATGTCACCCAGGGTGCTGGAGGCAGACACTTATACCCCGGTTTGCCTCTAATAACAGTCAGAGGTGTCTGCACCAGGGACAGGGCCCCGTGGCCCCCACTCCCCTGGGCAAACACCAGCTCACCAGCTTTTCCAGCTCAAGAATCTTCTTCTCCTGCTGGTGGATCTGCTGATTCTTCATCTCTAACACCTGCTTCAGGCTCTGCATGTCCTCTTCCAAGTGCTGATACGGGGCCAGGGCGATCTACAGGGGCAGGCGGAGCAACGAGCTGCATGCCGGGTCCTGGCAAAGCCCAGTACTAACCCACACCGTGCGTCTGCAGGTCTGGGGAGGGCCCAGTGCCGCCGACGACCAATAAGGGGTCACGCCCAGCGGTCACTGTCGGCTCTCCCATGGGAAGCGGACGATCCTGGCTAACGAATGAGCCGTTTCCTCCCAGTCCCGGGAACAAATTGCCAGTGCACCCACCATGGGATGGGCGTCACTCAGCTACTAAGATCCTACCCATCTGCAGGAGAACAGGATGCATTTGCTTAGTCACTCTGCCGCCACACTTCACGTCCAGGCAGAAGCTCACATTTTGAATCTGGGTAAATCTGGCCATCACTAGCAAGCTTCCCAATGGGCAGCTGCAACACCAAGGAAGAGGGGAGGGAGGGAGGGAGGGAGGGAGAGAGAGGGAGAGGGGGAGAGAGGGAGAGAGGGGGAGCCGCCAGCGTGGGAGACTTGGCTTGAGTTCTCAGCTCTCAGCTTTGGCCACTGCGGGCATTTGGGGAATGAACTAGTTGGCCAGGAGCTCTGCCTGTTTCTCTCCTTCTTACATAAATAAAAAATCAAGAAGATGCAAGAGTAACACCCACCCAGACGCTTGATTCACCAGGGAGCGAGTGATCTTGCAGGACCCCCCAGCCCCCTCATGCCAGTAGAAAGACCCTGCCCCATGCATAGGACATGAGCAAGGTAGTTAAGAAAGCAGAAAAGTCATTTTAGAGAAAGACTTGGTGCGGCAGGGTTGCCAGATGTAGCAAATACAAGCACGGGACCTCTCATTATCTGTGAATTTCAGATAAGAAACTTTAGTATAAGTATCGCCTGGCATATACTTATCCTCGAAAACTCACTTATCTGTATTTCAAGTTGACCTGGGGGTCATGTGTTTTACCCAGCAACCTGGCACTAGGGGAAGGACTTTTTGCCAGCTTTAATGGAAGAAACCCCTCCAACCACAAATCACGCTGAAGCCAGTGCCGCTGCTGCCCTGAGCAGCTTTAAGGGAAGCTGGGAGGGAGTGGGATGGAGGCAGCTGAGGCCATGGCGAACCTTCCAGACTCTGCTTAGGCCAGGAGCTCAGGGGTCTGGGGTAGCGGGAGAAGCCACAGCTTTGGTGTGTCCTGGGCACAAGTGGTGACAGCAGTTGTGTGGGGAGGGCGTGGCCAGCTGTCTAGGGCTGAGGAGGCCCTGGCCACAGTGGGGCTGGGAGGCCGGGGGAACCTGGAATACCTCCAGCTGCTGCTCCGTGTTTTTCCTCAGAGCCTCCTCGAAGCGCCGGGCACGGTCTCGCAGGGACTGGCTCTGGAAGGTCAGCGTGTCCACCTGGTCCTGCAAGGAATGCCATGAGGTGCCCGATGGGGGCCTCTGTGCACACCCGGCCCCGCCTGGGCAGCTGGGGTGTCAGGGCCAGCCAGCTCGCCCTGGGGCTCTTCAGAGAGAGGGTCTCCCATGGGTCATGGTGGGGGGTCCCCATCTGCGTGGTGGGGAGAGATGCCCCCAACACACCCTAGCTGGCCCCTCCTTGGTGCGGTGTCCAGAGCAGACATAGAAGTGCTGATGGGGGAATTCTTAGGCCCAGCTGAGCGATGCAGACAATCAGGACGGAGCTGGCCAGCCCAGGAGCATCAGCCCTGACTGCAGAACCGCAGCTACTCAGGGGCAAGGAAAACCAGCTCTCAGCAAGGAATCTTCTCCCCGTCCTGCTCCTTTCTCTGCCTGGGGATCCCTCCCCAGTTAGGAGCCAGTGATCAAATCCTGCCTCCTTCGTGTCCCAGGAAGCTGGGATTGACCCCGGGGTCCCCTCCCCTCCCTGGGCTCAGGCCCCCTGCTGGCTCTTTCCCAGCCCAGCACTGCGCGATGCTCTGCTGGCCCCAAGCTGCATCCGGGCTCCTCTTTCCAATGAACAGGAAAACCTGACCCCAGTGACCCTCACTAGACCCCCCAGTGCCCTTGGGTGCCATGCACACTCTTCTGTTTAGCCTCTGAGGTGGTCTCCCCTCTCCAGTCTTGGTTCCCACACCCCAGCACTTCCGGTTGGCTCTGCCTCCCTCTGCCAGCTTCCTCTAGCTTCAGGGCTGGTGACAAATCCCCAATAGGAGCCAAGCCACGGTCCCATCCTCCCTGTCAGACCCTCTGCCTGCTGGTGCCAGCAACAGGGCAGCCCCGTACATGAGGTTAAAGGGCTGAAGGTGCACCTGCCCAGACCCCGACCCTGAGCCCCGTCCCCAGCTCAGGGCAGACAGAGCTGTGCTGAGCCCTCCCCTCAACCGCAGCCAGGACTTGCATCACCTGGCAGGCAAAGGATGCTCCACAATGACTTCCCCTGACGCCCAGGGAAAGCGTCACTCCCACATGCTTCATGTACGCCACAAGGCCCCGGCTTCCCCACCCACCACCACCATCTCCGTCACACACAGGGGCTGGGGGACCCCAGGAACCGCGCGCCTCATCCCACGGAAGAGCAGGAGAGGGCGCTGTGACTTCTGGGACTCCACATGGCAGCACTGGCGTTACGAAGCCTGGCTGCACCGCTTTCTGGCAGAGAACTCTGCAAACCCCCCAGGGCCGGCTCCTCCTCCCCCGCTCCTCCTCCACCTTCTAACTACTTCCATTTCAGTTTTAAGAAATAAAAGTCCCCACAGTGCCATTAAACACAACAGCATTGGCGCGTGGAAATCACGGCCCCGGTGAGGCTGCAGCCACGTTCCGAACGTGGCCATGCACTCAACCGTGTCCTGCGTGGCTCCTACGCCCGACCTCATCAGTGCTGTCTGAGGAAGACTTTGAGTCTCTTCCCCTGCATTAAAAAGCAGACAAGGAAATCTCAGCAGGCCTCCACTGCCCACAGTGGATCCATGGCACCAAGCTGAGTCTTCTCGCTTCGTTCACTGCTATCCAAACAGAGTCGCTCAGAGCAGTCACAGGGCACAGGACAGTGCTGTGGCCATCAGAACAGGCTCGTTTTCTACTTGTCAGACTAAGAGGCACAGAGATCCAGCTGGCAGCCTCGGCCAGCGGGGGCCTCTCAGCAGTCCATGAGCGGCACGATGATGGTGAGGATGAGGATGAGGATGGTGATAGTACAAACAACCAGAAAAACCCCAGAGGCTCTATTAATTAGCAACAGCCATCACCTGTATGCCTTTCATTCATGATTCCCCTTAATCTGCTCACCCTTTGAGCTATCCTCATTTAAAGATGAGCAAACTGAGGCGTACAGGGGTTACCTACCTGCCTAAGATCTCCAACAGGAGGCACTGTAGGGATTTAAGGTCAACGGTTCAATCTCTAAGCACCACATGGGTTCCTCCAGCTGCCAGGAGCCTGGGGAAGCTGGCTTGTGCAGATCCACCGTCCTTGCACCAAATAACTTTCAGTGCAGGTGTATTCTGCTGCAGGCAGAGCTCACGGCAACGTGGGGGGCTCACGGCATAGTGCAGCCTCAGAAAGGAACAAGACTCTGGCTTCTTTTGGTTCGGGCATGGGTGGAGTTTCTGTTACATCACTGTGGGGCTACCACGTTCCTGGGTCAGGGGCTGGGCGGTGTTTGGTGCCAGACGTGGGTGCACGCGCAAGGAAGGTAGCTTGGGGTTGATTTGCAGAGGGTGGTCCTGGGGCATTGCAGGCCTGGCCATGCGTGGACGGCATGGTGGTGGGCCAGGGCCGCAAGTGGCCTATTTTCAGACATGCAGCAGGTGCAGTTGGTAGCTGTAGCACCAGGTATCCCTCCAGCCAGGGGTCCTTTCCTGGACAGGGCAGGCTCTGGGAATGCACAATGCCAGGGGACAGTGCGCCACGAAAGAAGTAAAATTCCTGCCTGTTCTCATATTTGACAGTGCAACAGGTTTCCAGAAAAGGCCAAGGAAAAGGCACATTATGAAAAAACGATGCATGGATCTCAGATGTGGTTCACAGCAAAATAAACCTACCTTTTACTTCCATTTTCCTTGAACTTTCTGAAATACCCTCATGTGGGAATCATCGTTCACAATGTCCAGTGGTGAACGTCCCCAATATTTAAAAAAAGACTCTCGTTGTGACCAGAACTTCTGCTCTGGGAAATAGAGGCGGGGCTGCCTTCCCAGGCTCCTCTGTCCTGGGGCCTGGGCCGTGCTCTGCACAGAAGGCAGGGGCCTGGGAGGGCCCGGGGGAGGTGCTGCCCCTCCCTTCAGAGGCCAGCAGGGAGGCAGGCCCTCCTCTACCGCCTGAGACCACCGTTTCCTTCAGGTGCCCCTGAAGCACAGAGCGTTTTCTCATCCCACCCCCCATGCAGGTGACCAAAGTCCGTTCTGCAACTCCTAGTCTGTTCTGGGACCTCTGCCCTCAGCCCCGCCTGAATGTTCTCTGCTCCACATCCTTCCCTTCTTCAAACACGGCTCAGTCGCTCCGACCACTGCAGGTGCACAGCCGGCCCTCTGAGGCTCTGCCCCGCTCAGCACCGTATCATTCATCTGGGGCAGGTGAGTCACCTTGTGTCACCGTGTCTGTGTCGCAGACAGCAGACTGCTCCCGGGTGGGGAGGAGTTCTCACCTCTGCCTCCCAGGCTTGTCCAGATCAGCACCCAGAGCAAAACGGCTGCGCAGGGGGCTGGGGATCTGCCGTCACCCGGGCTCAGGGGAGAGGATGGGGGGACGCTAACCTGCAATGACAGCCGCAGCTTTTCAAAATTTTCCTCCAACTCCTTCTTCTCCAGCTCGTGGGCAGACATCAGCTCTGCAGAGAAGACACCAAATGCTCAGTCAGTCTTTCTTCTGGGCGAGACAAAGCCGGACTCTGTCGGCGGACTGAGAACCTTCAGGGTCCTGAATCAAGAAACTCAAGCCTACAGAAACTCTACCAGTTGGAAATTGGAAGTGGTGGCCAGCTTGTTATACAGGAGAAAGAAAAACGGAGCAGAGGAGAGGGAGAGAGAAGGAGAGAGAGAAGAGGCAGGGAAACAGAACACACAGACACACTGCGGACACACACACACACACACACACTACAAACACACACATATACCGCACAATCTGCAGACAGCATACACCATACACAGTGCTGCAGATATACACACACACTACAGACACACATGTACCACACAACCCACAGATAGCAGACACACACTGCAGACACACTGCAAACAAACACACATATACTACACAACTCACAGATACACATACCACACACAGACAACACACAAAGACACACAGATACACATATACCACAAAACCCACAGATATGCACACCACACACAGACACAACACACAAAGATACATACCACATACACACACTACAAATCACATACACAGACACCACACACAGACACAGAATACACCACACATACACAGCACACACATCACAAACCACACACAGAATACATACACCACAGATACATACATCACATACAGACACATCCATACCACGCACAGACACCACACACACAAAACACAAAAGACACACTATACACACATAACGTATACACACAGATACACATACTACACACAGACACACACACTATACACAGACACAAATACAACACACACTACACACAGACACATCTATACACCAGATACATACAGACCATCCACATATCACACAGGTATGCCCACCACAGACACATCACAGATATACACATCACACACACTGCACATAGACTGCACACACCACACAAAACACACATACACACACTTTGTTTATGCACAGTGCACATAAATGCCTACCCACATTTCACACATATCCATACACCACAGGTACACGCACACATTATGCACATGCCACATACACAAACACACAGCACACATATACACACATCTAATACCACATATACCACACATATATGAACATACATCACACACATGCCACACATATACCATACACATCACACCCCCCACATACCATACACATCACAGGCACACTACCCATACCACACAACACACATACCCCACATGATCTACATACCACATACACAAACCCTACACACACATACACACACACACACACCCCTATCCCTACTGTTCCACCATCATGGCCAACTCAGAGCCTTCCCTCAGGCACCCGCAGATTCTCTGCCCTTTTCCTAACATAAACCGCCTGTGCAGTGAGGGTTCAGTTCCCATATCCCTCCCCTCCCAGGTTCACTCTCTCATGCCCCATGACCACACCACCACACCACCATGCCCAGCAGCCCGTTGGCTCGGGCATCAGAAGCGGCTTACATGTTCAGCAGAGTGGCTGGAGCACGGATGAGGCGGCCAGGCCAGCACTGTGGTTTCACCCTGGTGGCCTCAGCCACACTCTGAGAACCCACAGACCCAAAGTCTAATCGGGCTAGGCATGGGCGGGGGCCGGGGTCAAATACGTAACTAGAAATAAAAGCTGCCCGGGGGTCGGGCACGTGGCCTGGTGGTGAGGATCCTGCCCGAGCTGACTGCACCCCACTTCGGAGTGTACGGGTTTCATCCTCCCCTCCACTGCTGACTCCAGCCTCCTTGTGATGCGGCCTCTGGGAGGCAACAGTGATGCTCCAGGCGTGTGGGTTCCCGTCACTCATGTGGGAGACCTCCATGGTGTTCCTGGCTCCCAGCAGTGGCCTGGCCCACCCCAGGCCATTGTGAGCATTGCTGGATGTCTCTCAGATAAATAAATATGAAAGATCATGTTTCTCACCTTTTGTTGTATGTTAGAATCATCTAGATCCTAGGGTGTTTAAAAAAAAAATCCTGATGCAGGGCCGGCATCCCATATGAGCGCCGGTTCTAGTCCCAGTTGCTCCTCTTCCAATCCAGCTCTCTGCTATGGCCCGGGAAAGCAGTAGAAGATGGCCCAAGTCCTTGGGCCCCTGCACCTACGTGGGAGACCAGGGAGAAGCACCTGGCTCCTGGCTTTGGATCCAGCTGTTGCAGCCATTTGGAGAGTAAACCAATGGAAGGAAGACCTTTCTCTCTGTCTCTCCCTCTCACTGTCTGTAACTCTACCTCTCAAATAAATAAATAAATAAATAATCTTTAAAAAAAAACTTGATGACTTGATTGTACCCCAGAGCAAGTAATCTGAAATCCATAAAGGGGACTTGCACATCAGTATTCAAAAAAAAAACAAAACACTTCACCTGGCTCCAATGTGCAGGTGAGAGTGGGGACTAGAAGTCTCTGTGTGAGATACCCTAATAGGACACAGGTAATGCACTCAACCAGTTCTTGGGAAACGGCTGCCCTTGCCTCCAGAATGGACTTTTGCACACACCACCCACTCCTAGGGGCAGTGGGGCTGGGCTTAGATGGAGACAAGCGCATCCATGAACAGCCGCTGACTGGGGGCAGAAGTAAGGAGAAATTGAGAAGTAAATTGTCCATATGCATGGAAATGCATGGGAACACATTCTGCTTTTTTCACAGTGGGAAACCTCACACTGGAACTTGCTTATGCTGCTGTGGCCCTCATAAAACCCCAAGGATGCAAAGAGACCGCAAAGTTACTAGAAGGCCAACCAGAGACTCAACTTGCACTGGTGGCGAGTGTGGTCCCGGAGCAGGGGCTGTGCACACTGGAGGTGCTGCCATGACCTGAGACAAACACGCATGTGAGACAGGCGCAGCCACGCTGGGCGCTCCTGTCACTTTTATGAGCCCAGCAAACAGGGTCACGCCCACGATGTCTAGGTCTACTTCGGAAGAGTTGTCTCAAGCTTGGCTCCACATCCTTGTCCCAAGGAGCTTTAACCAGTCCTAACGTGACGCCTGGGCTGTAGCTCCAACCAACCATGCCCACACCCTGAGGGTGGGACGTGGCTGGAGTTGACCTTTGGGTTCTGCGCCCCACCAAGATGATCCTAATATTCAGGCAAGGTTGAGTGTGACTGCTTGGGAGGGAAGAACCCATGACCTGAATCCTTGGCTTCTATTCCTTCCTTGCAGGGCAACCGACCCCAGGATGCACCAGGAAGGAAGGGGTGCACAGGAGGAACAGAGCTCCTTGTCCCTGCAGCGGGAAAGGCTGGGCCTGGAAGCTCCGCCCCCGCCCCACCCACTGGGCACCAGGCTGGCAGTGGGTACCTTGCACTTTGTGGTCGTGGTCATCTTGCAGGATGGCGATGGCCACAGTGTGGTTACTTTCCATCTCCAGGAGAGCGGCCTCGTGGCTGGCGGTGATGTCCTCCACCTGAGGGGGAGCCACAGTTACTGGTTCTGCAGAGAGTTTGGGAGCGGGTGTGAGCCACAGCCTTGCCGCTCGGGGAACAGAAGGCAATGCAACGGGAGGGAAATGTTAGTGGCCCAAGTGTCAAGGGCAGGTCTTTCTGCTGAGACGCCGGTCACCCTCAGCCCACTGCCCAGCCAGGAGGGGCAGGATCAGCTGGGGACAAGGCAGTCCCAGCATCACTGAAGTCACTGCTACCACCTGGCTCTTTGCAGGAGGATGGGGTTCCAGGAGGGTGGTGGCTGCTGAGGCACCCGTGGGGAGCCCTGTTCCTGGGCCCTGGACCGTTTTCCTCTCCCTCCCATTCCTTCTCCTTGTGCCAATCGCTCCATGAGGCAGTGATGGAGAAGGAAAAGGGTCCTTCCTACGAGGTGGTCTGTTCCGTGTCCCCCAGCAGCGGCAGGGTCCACAGCACACATGTCCCGGGAAAACT
Source organism: Oryctolagus cuniculus (assembly GCF_051225735.1). Taxonomy (NCBI): domain Eukaryota; kingdom Metazoa; phylum Chordata; class Mammalia; order Lagomorpha; family Leporidae; genus Oryctolagus; species Oryctolagus cuniculus. The sequence goes on from NC_142875.1 coordinate 84,963,340, forward strand.
GGCCTCTGTGAAGCCACCTGTTATACCTTACTCCACTTAACTCTCAGAGCACACTTATGAGGTGTGCCCATTTTACAGATGAGAAAACTGAAGCTTAGAGAGATTTGAAATGCTTTTTCCAAGAGCTAGTAAACCCCAGAGCTGGCAGGGGTCGCAGGTCTGTCTGACCCCAAAGAGGAAGCTCTCTCAAATGCAACAGTGTGCGGATCTAGCTTAGGGATTAAGGCAGCCCCCTTGCATGTGAGAGTACCCAGGTTCAATTCTCAGCACTGCTCCTAATGACAGCTTCACGTTAATGCAGATCCAGGCGGGGCAGGGGGGAGGGTGGCAGGCAGCAGGAATGGCTCAAGTGATTGAGCCAGCACCACGAGAGATCCAGATTGGGTTTCCAGATCCTGGGTTTTAGGGAGAACACCGGCGCACCGAAGCGCTCTCTCTGCCTCTCAAATAAGCAAAAACTAAAAAATAAGTAACACTGTTGCCTCCCCCACCAACAGCAACAAGCAGAACCTGAGGGTCCTCTTCCCAGCACTAGGGAAACGACGGCAGCCTGCCTGTGCCAGCTGCACACAGTTCCTCCCTGACTGCAATTTGGACCTCTGGCGGGGGTCAGGGGAGCTGTTCCTGGGCGGTGGTGGTGGTGGTGGTGTTCACGGGCATGGGGAGTTGCTCCTGGGCAGGGCGGGGGGTGGTCACGGGGCGCTGCCCCTGGCCGGGGCCTCTGGAGCAGCTCCTGGGCGGGGCCTCTGGGAGCTGCCCCTGGGCGGGGCCTCTGGAGCAGCTCCTGGGCGGGGCCTCTGGGCGGGGCTGCCGCTGCACTTCCAGGGCCTCTCTCACACATCACACAGCCAGTCCAGGGCTTGGTTCTCACACTTCCTGATTCCTCCAGCCACTCCCTCCACCCACCCTCCTGCCGACCAGGTTCTGTGTTTTATTATCGCGCCCATCATTTTGCTCATATTCAAAGGCGTGACTTGGGGGGTGCTTTTCCCTATGACAGCAAACCTCTGCTGGACAAACCCCAACAGCGTCTATCCAGATTCTTTGTCAACGACTCACTGTAAAAAAATACCCCTGTACACTGTCACTTGGGACACACACACCAGCACCCTCCACACCAAAGTTTCACACAATGATACCAACCCTTCCTCTTTGCAATAATCTGGTTTGACACTTCTGTACAGTTCTATTTTACCTTGTTCTTCAGTTACAAGCCACTATATTTATTTCATGATCTACTGATGGGTCAAAATCTGCTAGCTGGAAAACACGGAACCAGAAAATGTGCCCAGGTCTTGAAGTTCTCTGCTGTGGGAGTTAGGAACCCACTGCTTCTAACAGATACTCGCCGAGAGAACCTCAGCTGAGTCCCTGGGGGCACCTCCCAGCCCAGCCTTCGATCTGGGGCAAGAAAGGAAAGCTGCCCATGAAATACACACGTGGGCCTTCTTATTTCAAAGTGGCGAGAATCCCAGAATCCCATTTTGGATCTGATCATTTCATGCAAAAAAAAAAAAAAAAAAAAAAGTCTGATTCTCTCCTAAGGTCACGTGACTTTTATCCACTAACGCAGGAATAAAATTCAAAAAATCCAACGAGTGCTCAGCCTCAGTCAGGAAAGCTGCATGCCACTCTGAAGACAGACTCACTCTTTTTTTTTTTTTTTTAAGGTTTGTTTATTTATTTGTAAGGCAGAGTTACAGAGAGGCAAAGGCAGAGAGAGAGAGAGAGAGAGAGAGGTCTTCCATCTGCTGGTTCACTTCCCAGATGGCTGCAACAGCCGGAGCTATGCCATTCTGAAGCCAGGAGCCAGAAGCTTCTTCCGGGTCTTCCACACGGGTGCAGGGGCCCAAGGATGTGGGCCATTTTCTACTGCTTTCCCAGGCCACAGCAGAGAGCTGGATCAGAAGTGGAGCAGCCAGGACTAGAACCAGCACCCATCTGGGATGCTGGCACTGCAGGCGGCAGCTTTACCTGCTACACCACAGTGCAGGTCCTCAGACTCACTCTTAATTACTGGCCATTCTGTATTAAAAAATTGTTTCTCACGTGAGTCTCAGAACTATGAATCAATTTGAAAAAAAGGAAGACGACAACAGTATTTAGTTGTTCCGTTCTTGTTTGTCTGAGGTCTAAATAGAATCTTTGTCCAAAGTCTTTCCATTTTTTGGAAAAATAAATCACTGATTAAAAAAAAATCCTCCATGATACCAGGTAGACTCATCCATAACACACCATGTGTGGAAATACTCATTATTTGAGGTACGGCGCAGTTTTGTGTCATGGAAAATCTTGGGCCAAGTTCGAGAAGAATCCAGGGGAGGTGGGGATACTGTATCCGTTTGCAGCTGGAGTCTCTGCCCTTCTGTTTTGTTGGGAAGCAGGCCTGATTCTGTCTAAGGAATCAAGGATGAGTAAGGGCATGATCTACACACAACCCCTCTCAGGGGTCCGTTAGTGAGTGGAACACTGGTCTCCCCTGACCCCCAAACCACGTGGCATGAGAAGAATGTTCTAGCAGGTTTGGAAGGAAACCAGTGAGAGCCCATGGGCCAACATTAGAAGGCAATAATTCCTTCCTCTGCGGTACATTAGGTTTCCCGCATCTTCAAGGTTTTGAAGAAGGCATCCTCCATCCTCCACGGGGAAGGTCTGTGTGCCGTCAGCCAGTCTCCCCTGTGGCAGCATTAATCCCCTATGACATCGCCTCCCCCGGCTCCTGGCTTCTTCCCAGAGCACCAGTTCATGTTTGGGAAGTGGCCAGTAAGAACTGCAGACCAGAGAAGGCCTTGAAACCTTCAGAAAAGGCATTCGGTGGGGGTGGAACTTACACAAAACAAGGCACAGGAGACACAAGTTCATTTTCTGCAGGGTCCATCACTATACGGAGACAAAAGTCACTAGGACGTGAATGGCCCCCGGCAAGCTTATACTGGCCCAGGCATCCTCCTCCTCCTTCTAGAAGCCTGAATGGGGCTCCTTAGACACCTGCTGGGCCACCGCCGGACAGCTTTCTGGGCCGTGCCACGGAGGAGGCTGTTGAGATGCCCACTAAACAGTCCTTGTTGCTTGGGAAGGCAGCTGTTGCCGAGACGGGACTCCGTTCCCACAGCTGCCTGCCATGCAGCCCGGCTGAGTTACAGTGCGGCGAAGGGTTGGAATAGCCACCACCTCTGGGAGGACAGAACGGAGCTGCAGGATCGACTTCACGTAGCCATCTGCAAAATGCAACCACCTGGAGCGCTGACAGCTCCCCCTGGAGAAGACGCACATTTTGGACGGAGACGCCTGGGCTCTGCGCTGTCTCTTCCATGTTCATTCAACCCAAACCAGATTATGCTCCTATTTGGCCCCATCCCAGACATGTAATGTATTCATAGCGGATGAGGCAGAGGGAGTGACTTCAGGGCCAGACCCGGGAGAAGACCGATCCTTGAAACCCAGCTCTGTGGCTGCTCACGCCTGCGGAACAGCCAAAGGCAGCCAGAAAGGAGGAACAGAAGCTGGGCTGCAAGGAACCGTATTTGTGGCAAACACGACAAAGCACGTGTGAGTCCAGGGAAAATCTGTTTTGCATGGTCTGAGAAACGGAAGTTGTGGCAATTGGCTTCTGTTAACAGGTAGCTTGATATAGAACAAGCATGATCTTGGTTAAATACCTTTATCGTCATACTTTTTAAAAATTTTTTTAAAGATTTATTTTATTTATTTGAAAGTCAGAGTTACATAGAGGAGAGGCAGAGAGAGAGAGAGAGAGAGAGAGAGAGAGAGAGAGAGAGAGGTCTTCCATCCGTTGGTTCACTCCCCAGAAGGCTGTAATGGCCATGGCTGTACCGATCCAAAGCCAGGAGCCAGGAACCTCTTCTGGGTCTCCCACACAGGTGCAGGGCCCCAAGGACTTGGGCCATCTTCTACTGCTATCCTAGGCCATAGCAGAGAGCTGGATCAGAAGAGGAGCAGCTGGGACTAGAACCAGAGCCCATATGGGGTGCTGGTGCTTTAGGCCAGGGCTTTAACCCACTGAGTCACAGCGCCAGCCCCGTCATACTTTTAAAATAGGAGTTCTGCCATTTCTTTATGTCTCATTAAGAAGGAAAGACCCCTCCTCACCTTAGGATTGCTCAGATTCCTAACGGGCGCCTGCTGGGTTCAGGAACAAGGCCTTGTACCTCCCGGACGCTCACACCTGCACGTGGATCATCTGGGGAGCTTTGAAAGCAGCCCCAGGCCAGGCCCTAGCCAGCAACTGCATTCCGTTCATGAGTTCCTCGATCTCTTGCCACATCTCCCAAGTGATCCCAATGTGTAGCCAGGGCAGGGACCACGCACAGAGACACAGCCCTGTCCCTTGGGCGAGAGGAAGATCTGGCAGGTGTTGTCATCATGGGCTCCTGCAGCGAAGCCAGAGGGGAGGCTGCCTTCCTGAGCAAGCCCCAGTGTGAGCGGAGGGTGACGCCTGCAGCCTCAGCAGGTCCTGAGAGTCAGAACTGATGCATCACCCTGCCCCCACCCTGCTGCTGACCTGGGCCCCGGGTCACAGGGAGCGGCCAGACTGGAACACCTGATTTTTCAGGTTCCAGAAGGTCAGAGATGTCACTGCTCCTGCGACCAACCCTGGGAAGGGAGGCAGTCCAGTCTGGAGTAAGTGAACCTTAGGTTGCCTGCATCTCCATTTCAGCTGTCCCTGTGAGCCCATGAGCACATCTCTGTCTGGACATCAGAACGTTCAACGAAGCGCGGTTTCCTCCTCTTCCTCCCTCCGAAGGTCGGTAGGGGCGTCGCCTGGCGCACAGTGCAAAGGACTCGCAGATCTGACTCCTCGGTCTCCCACAAACCCCTGGATGTCCACAGCAGAGGCTCAGTCAGGTGTAACGCACCCTGATGCGATTTCCGCCATCACTTCTCTCATCGCCGGAAGTCAGTGCTCAACTCCTAAACCTCCCCCTGTCCTGTTTTAAGTTTCCTGGGCACCTCTGAATTCCCCCCATGGAATAAGCATCTTATGATCCTTTTACAATCCTTGCTCTCTGTCCCGGTGTCCTGTAGAGGAAGGAGTAAAGAAATGAGCAGCTTTAGCCAACGTAATGGATCAAGAGGAGCGGAACTCTGAGCCCTCGGGAGACTGGGCACCTTTTAACTGCAGTCACATGTGACTCAATGACAGGGGTGCGTCCTAAGAACTGTGTCTCTGGGCGATCCTGCCACCGTAAGAACCACAGAGCTCAATCACACCAAGTAAGATGCCTCGATGTAACTGGGTGATGTCACCTCAGGGGAGGGACCGCCGCCATTTCTGGGGTCTGCTGTTGATCAGATTTCACCACGTGGCGCCTGACCGCACACAGGCAGAGTACGGGACTCATTCTCGAATGGGAACCTCGGGACTTCTTTCCTTCTAAGCCCTCCCACTTTTGCAATCCCCAACAGGCTCAAAGGAGGGGTGAGAGCGTATCTCCCAGCAGGTGCTTCTGCACAGGTGAGATCTTGCTGGGGCTCTCTGGCCCTAGGCTGTGCTCCACCAATGCACACGCGCCACTCGGCAGTGGCCTCGACTCCATGGCGCCACCACGTGGCCTCAACTCCGCGGCACCACCACATGAGCCTTGGTTCAGGAGGCGCCTCTGCCACGTGTCCTCTCGCCAGCAGATCATCCCCACCCCGCCTTCCCCACTCCTGGCATCTTCTGGACTGGACTAGACTTTCTGCCCTGAGGTTTTTGGTAAATACAGGTATAAACATGTCTTCTGCCTAAAATTGGGAACAGACAGTCCAGGGGTCCAGAGACAAAGAGCACATTTGTGTTTGTGCCAGGTGTGAGGTCGGCATGGGTATAAAGGCTCCAGGAAGCAGGTGAAGCCAGACAGCAGCAGGAGCAAACATGCACATGTAGAGAGCACGGGAGGCGCAGTGCTGGGGGCTCTGTCTCTAATCTTAACAGCAGCAGGTACCCTCGGCTGTAGCCTCTCCTAGTCCCCAGTCTCCAGTTCTAAGTGATCTCAAGCAGGCAGGTGTGTCTGGTGTTCATGGGGCTCTAGAGAAAGTGAATGACTAATCAGAGATGCTTACTGCATAGACTGAAATGCAAGCAAGTCAGACTTTTTTTTTTATTATAACATCAACAGTACTTGTTACTCTGAAATTTCTCCTGTGTCCCTGTGAGTCATGATGCCCCGGGGTGTAGGGTGACCCAAATGTCCACGATAACGAGCCCCCCACCCCCCCAGCACTAACTTGGGTCTTCTGAGCTGAGAAGAGCACTCTTTACAGCTGCCTGCTTCCCTTAGGCCTATGCTAAGGAGACCAAAGCTTTTCCCAGGGCAGCCCTGTGAATCCTGGCAAAGTATTTAGCTTCAGGGACTCGATGTTCTCATCTGTAAAATGGGGCTAGGAATGGACCTCACCTGGAAGGGTGAGTGTGAGGATTTCATGAGTCAGGGCACGGAAGGAGTTGAAAGCGGTGCCAGTGCGTGTTCACACGTTATCGACCTCTGCCCCCAAAGAACATGAGGATGACGATAAAGACAGCCCTCAAGTAAAATATGGAACATGCTAGAAGGCAACAAGGGACTGGAGGGGGTGGGGGGGAGTGTGATAAGGAAGATACAGAAAGACCTCCCTGAAACCTTGGAGTAAAGCCTTGAGGGCAGGCAGGCAGTGCCTGGAGGAAAAGCGTTCCTGATCCGGGGCATCCAGGGCTCCGAGGAGAGCAAGGGAGGCCAGAGAGAGTGGAGGGAAGGGGAGGAGGGCAGAGAACAAGGACTGAGGTCACGGAATGACCTTGACGAAGAGCTCTGCTACTGAGCAGGGCTTCCTGCAATGAGGCCTGGGCTGCCCCCTCCCCCCGCCTGCCTCCTCCATCACCTGCGCCGCCCACTGACCTGCTCCTGGTGCTGGCATCGGATCCTCAGCAGCTGGCCGTGGTGCTCCTCCTGCAGGCGCGCCATCTCCGTCTCGAACTGCAGCTGCAGCCGCTGCTCCAGCTCCTGGAGCTCGGCCTGTTGGCGCCAGCCCAGCCGGCGCACCTCGTCCTCGAACCGCCGCTCCAGGTCCTCCTTCTCCTTTTGTAGTTTCTCACACTTGGCTGTGCTAAAGGCTGCGGGGAGAGCACAAGGTCTTTCTTAGCACGCTGGGGCTCGCCTGTGACATCCACGGGCACTCCGCCGGGGTCAGTGCCAGAGCAGGGTCCAATCCTCTGACCTCGCAGAGTTGCACAGTGTGTAAAAGGCTTCCCCCTCCATGGCATTTGATCCTCACAGAGACCCTGCATACGGGGGTGAAACTGGAGCCAGAGAGCCCCAGCGTCTCGCCCATGTGGCAGAAGGGGTAGAGCTGGCCTGTGTGGACCCAGGCCCACACAGCTGCTCCTAGAGGGGCAGCTGTCAAAGATGCAGACTTTTGGGGTGTGCACTTAGGCTCACGGTTATCACTCTGATTAGAACATCCACGTCAGGGCCGGCGCTGTGGCATAGCAGGTAAAGACACCGCCTGCAGTGCCGGCTCCCCATATGGGCGCTGGTTCGAGTCCCGGCTGCTCCACTTCTGATCCAGCTCTCTGCTATGGCCTGGGAAAGCAGTGGAAGATGGCCCAAGTGCTTGGGCCCCCGCACCTGCGGGAGACCTGGAAGAAGCTCCTGGCTTCGGATTGGTCCAGCTTTGGCCATTGAAGCCATTTGGGGAATGAACCAGTGGATGGAAGACCTCGCTCTTGCTCTCTCTGCCTCTCTGTAACTCTGCCTTTCAAGTAAATAAATGAAGAAGAAAGAAGAAAGAAGAAAGAAGAGAGAAGAGAGAAGAAAGAAGAAGAAATTCCATGTCCTGTGAGTTCCCTGCACTGGCTCCTGATTCCAGCTTCCAGCTAACGGAGAAAGCAAGCAGGTGTAGCTCAAGCTGTTGGGTCCCTGCTATCCACATGGGTGGCAGCGTGAATTCCTGGTTCCTGCCTTTGATCTGGTCCAGCCTTGGCCAGGGTAGGCACCTGGGGAGAGCTGGGAGCTCTCTCTCTCTCTCTCTCTCTCTCTTTTTTCTGTGCTAAGTGTGGCCTGGGGGAATCACAGCCCCTGAGCCAGAAGCCTGGACAACCGTAACAAGGTTGGGGGGTGCCTCTCATGTCCCGCAGACTTTGAGAGCTGTGCAACCACGGAGATGGAGATGGGGCTGAGGACCGATGCCCACAGCTCTTCCCATCCAGCTGTGGTGCCAAGCAGAGCGTCCTCAGAGAACGGGGGTGTTCCCTTCCTGCTAGCCTGAGGCTTTATATAACCATCTCAGGGTCACCTGTCCTTCTCCACCACTTTGTTCTAGAAGCCCCAGGAGAAGGGTCTGCCACTCTGTGCCCTTCCACATTCAGCCCCTGATCACTGAAGGCAAGCTGACTGCAGGGTGGGAGCCCATGCCAGCAGCCACGTGGCTCCGGCTCTGGGCTCCTGTTCCAGGTCTCATTGACTTTTTTTTTTTTTTTTGACAGGCAGAGTGGACAGTGAGAGAGAGAGACAGAGAGAAAGGTCTTCCTTTGCCGTTGGTTCACCCTCCAATGGCCGCCGCGGCCAGCGCGCTGCGGCCGGCGCACCATGCTGATCCAATGGCAGGAGCCAGGTACTTCTCCTGGTCTCCCATGGGGTGCAGGGCCCAAGCACTTGGGCCATCCTCGACTGCACTCCCTGGCCACAGCAGAGAGCTGGCCTGGAAGAGGGGCAACCGGGACAGAATCTGGCGCCCCGACCGGGACTAGAACCTGGTGTGCCGGCGCCACAAGGCAGAGGATTAGCCTAGTGAGCCGCGGCGCTGGCCTCTCATTGACTTTAAAACAGAGATGCGTATAGTGCTGGTTGGCTGTAACCTACACTGGGAGAGTGGAGGTGTGGAGGCGAGGGGGTTGGCTGTGATCTGGAACATAATCCAAGGTAGTCAGAGATCATGGCGACACTCTAATCAAGAATCCCATCCTGGGGCCATGGTGCAGTAGGTTAATCCTCCACCTGCAGTGCCGGCATCCCATATGGGTGCCAGTTCTAGTCCCGGCATCCGATATGGGCGCCGGTTCTAGTCCCAGCTGCTCCTCTTCCGTTACAGCTCTCTGCTATGGCCTGGGAAGGAAGTAGAAGATGGCCCAAGTGCTTGGGCCCCTGCACTCACGTGGGAGACCTGGAAGGAGCTCCTGGCTTCAGATCAGCCCGGCTCCAGCTGTTACAACTATTTAGGAAGTGAACAGCAGATGGAAGACCTTACTGTCTGTAACTCTACCTCTCAAATAAATAAATAATTTTTTTTAAAGAATCCCATCCTCCAGAGGCAGCTGATTCTTTGCCACAGTTGGACTTGGAAGAATCGAGTCCGCATGAGGGAGGATCGAAGGTTTTCTCCCCCTGTTGAAATAAGTGGTGACCTATGGGAACTGTGGGTATGAAGCTGCCAGCCCTGCAGCCTGTCAGCCCGTCACTGTCCCCATGGACGTCTTAGCTGAGGCCTTCCACTGGCCCAGTGTCCTGAGTCCACCCATTCACTGGAGGATTCGGATCCAGCAGTGTAATCAGGGTGTGCTGGGGTGGGGTGCTGCTGCTGCTCCCTACGCAGGCAACAAGGGAGCTCACTGGCTGTACAGAGTATAGTTCTTTATTCACTTCTTGCATTTGTAGTTATTCATTTTTTAATTTTATCTGAGAGACAGGGAGAGAGATCTCCCATCTGCTGGTTCACTCCCCAGATACCCCCCACAGCCAGGGCTGAGCCAGGTCGATGCCAGGAGCCTGGAACTCCATCTGGGTCTCCCTTGTGAGTGGCAGGGGCCCAAACAAGTGACCCTGAACCACCATCTGCCTCCCAAGGTGCACATCAGCGGGAAGCTGGAATCAGAAGTGGAGCCAGGACTCTCACAGGCGCCCCAATGTGGGACTCAGGTGCCCCAAACGGCACCCTGAACACTGCACTAAATGCCCATGCCTAGGGAGAGTTTAAAAGCAAAAGCAAAAACCAAAATGACTTTACAAGTCCTCTACTTTTTTTTTTAATAAACAGATTTATTTTATTCATTTGAATTACAGAGAAAAAGGGAAACTGAGGGAAGGGTTTTTCATCCACTGGTCTACTCCACAAATGGCTGCAACAGCCAGAGCTGGTCCAGGCTGAAGCCAGGAGCCAGGAGTTTCTTCCAGGTCTCCCACTTGGATGCATGTACCCAAGCACTTAGGCTACCCTCCGCTGGCCATGAGCAGGGAGCTGGATCAGAAGTGGACCAGCTGATACTCAAACCAGCGCCTATATGGGATGCTGGCATTGTACGCTGCAGCTTAACCCGCTGCACCACTGTGCTGGTCCCCGCTCTGCATTTTATTATTGCCTTGAGCTAATAACTCTAACAACATGGGTGAAAAAAAATGCGCTCAGAAAAGTCTTGTGTGTCTAAGTTTTAAGCAAATGCTACAATTACTGTTGAAGTTTAATTTTTCTACTTTGCTGAAAAACAAAATCACGGAGAAAAGTTGGGAGAACATTACTGTAAAATGGCAAAAAAAAAAAAAAAAAAGACCTTGCACCCCACAGCCCCGAATTCCTTAGTGACCCTCCTTCCCAGAGAAGGGCCTTCTCCTCTGTTCACAGGCACTCATCAACACCAGAACACCTACGCCGACACATCAGAGCCCTCCAGGGCTCAGACCCACGCAGGCTTCCCCACAGCACCCTTTCTAGAAAAGGATTCTGGTGCCGGGCGCTGTCCTGTCTAATTGCTTCCCTTCAGACTGGGGCTGTCCCTTGTCCTGTGATCAACTCCCAGGACCCCGACCCCTCCGGAGGGGCCAGCCAGGTATCATGTGGACGTCAGGTTCTGACATCAGGTGCACCTGACGATTCTTCCTGACATGCAGCTTGTGTGTGTTTGGTCGTAACATTGCAGAAGTGGCCCCGTGTTTTTTTTTTTTTTTCGATTGAATAACAGTAAATTTGAATAATATCTTTCACACAGCAATTTCTTTTGTTTTAGTTGTTTCTATGGTGGACCAGAAAATACTGTGCATCACTGATTATTGCATGGAGATACTGATACTAATATTATGGTGCAGAGAGGGGGATATTATTAACAGTCCATTCTGGGTCTCAAATTAGTATTTGAGATCAATAGGAAATGAAGATCAATAGGAAAGGTGAACTTGGTCTGAGACTTTGGGGTCCCTGGTGGTGAGGCCATGAGGGAGCATCCCTGGGGTCCTCCCCTCTCCGCCGATGACACAGATCCATAGAAGGAATTTCATTCATGGTAACTGATGGGCAAAGTGGATCTGCTCTGGGAGCAGCAGGGAGGAAATGCCTGCTCCCAGGAGTTGAGCCCTCCCCTCGACCCCGATACCGGCTCCAGCTTTCTCAGAGACTCTGGTCCCCCACCCTCAGCTAAAGGACACCCTCAGGATTTCACCAGCTAGTGACCAAAGCTGTGAGAACCCAGAGACCAGGCAAGAAGTGCATGCACAAATACTGCTCATCCCAGATGAGGGGATTTTAATAGAACAAAGGCCATGAAACACCAATGAAGAAAATAGTGGTTGGTGGTTTGAGACCAAGTTAAAGTGAGGCAAGTGGAGGAGGAAGACGTTTCTCCATGTTGGGAGAAGGCAGAGTCCTCCTGCGGCCAAACACCAGGGCTCCACTCTCCACTGCTGGGGAAGCCCCAGGCAATGGTGAGCCTCCTAGGGATTTCTGAGTGGGAGGTGGGGAGGGGCATCCAGGATGGGCCTCTGTCCCGCAGATCATGGACCAGTGGGTGGGTGGGATAACTCATAGCAGGGATACCATGCTTGCTTGTATCTGGAACAGGGCTACAAAGAAAGGCTATAGTGAGAGGCACAAACCGGCAGGAAACTGAAGAGAGGGTTAGCACCACTCAGGAGGAAACAGACGCAGCTGGAAGCCTGGGAGACAGTTCTCTGTGGGGAGGATAAGGATGAAACTCCCAGAAGATAAAGGAAGGAAGAAACCCCCTTTCTGGGCTGTTGGAGGGAACAGAATTGATCCTGGTGCTTCTGAGGACCAAGTGCTTTCAAATGCAAGTGACAGGGACAGGAGCTTAAATGTGGGGGTGTTATCTTAAATATGAGTGTCGTTTTGGGGTATGGAATGTTCTAAAACAGTGTAGTGACAACCACGCAACTGTGAATCTGATTGAACGCCACTGAGTCATATTCTTGAACTGGGTGGATGGCACGGTGAGTCATGTCTCAATAAACGCTTTCACCAAAAAAGGAAAGAAAATTCTCAAAAAATAAAACGACAGAGAAGATAGTTGTATCTCAGAAGGCACAGTGAATTTTTTTTTTTTTTTGTAAAAGGGAAGCTTCTGTTCCGGTTTTAAAATTCTGCACAAGAATGGTGAAGATATAGCCTGGAAAAATAAACCAAATGGGGGCAGCCTACCTCTACAGCATTTTAGAAATGAGAGCTACACACAGATAGATAAGGACCCTAAGACTCATTCCTACTATTTCTTGGCTAGAAATTTGTTAAGTGCAGACAATTCAAATGGAAATAATAAAAATACTAATTATTTATATTGTCTTTGGAAAGAAACGTTTTGCGTGGGAAAATTATTTCTCTTATGTTAATATCAGTATCTTTAACTCCAGAGAATCAAGGCAATAGTTGACCAGACTGGAGATGGACTACAGCAGTCTAAAAAGTAAAGCAACGAGTAAAATCACACGAGTGACATGAATGACAAAAATGAAATGGCATGCCTTTAGCCCAACAATGGCACATGTGCACACCACGGCACAATTTGCTTTAGGGACAAAAGAGGAGGCTAGTTAAATAAATGAAGATAAACACAATATAAATACAAGATAAATCCTATATATAAAAAAGGACACAGATAACCAGCATAAATGTAACACAAAAATTTTGTAGTATCATCGAATGATGTCTGTCATGTATTTTTAAGCTGGAAAAGGAAAGATGTAGACAATGTGATTGCATAATTCCATCTGTAACACAAGTTTACCTCTATTTCTATCCCTTCTCTCTTTGGAGGTTGTGTGTTCAGTTACAAGGCTCACCTGTAATGATAGGTATTTAATAAAATCCATGGGGTGAGCATTTGGCCCACAGGTTGACAATGTTTAGCAAACCTGCCTTCCTTATGGGAGTGCCTGGGGGTGGGGGGAGTGCTGGCTCCAGCTTCCTACTAGTGCAGACACTGGGAACAGCAGTGATGACTTAAGTAATCGGGTTCCTGCCACTCACGGAGGAGATCCAGATTGAATTCCTCACTGCTGGCTTTGACCTTGACCCAGCCCCAGTCTTTGCAGGTATTTAGAGAATGAACCAATGTTGCTTTTTTTTTCTGTCTCCCCCAAACAAGTAAATAAATAAATAGTTTGATTTGCACCCTTTATGAATAAAAGGATTTTAGCAGTTACTCTCATGACGAAGGAGACACCTAGATTTGTGCAAGGCTACGACATTCGGCAGCCCGACCTCTGTGCTTTACCTGCTGTTCTACGGTCACTGTGCAGGATGATTCCTGTACTTGGAACTCCACGGGGCTCTGAGGCGACCAGTTTTCACCCCAGCACTGCCCCTGAGCTGCGCCATTGCCTTCAATAAATCATGAGCTGTTGGTCTCAGCTTTTCAGTCCATAAAGTGGCAAAGTAACCGTGTTTTTTTTTTTTTTTAATACCTGGAGTTCCAATTCCCAAATTCTCAACTACTATTATGCAGCACGAGAGAGGTGATACTGAGATTCCTGCAGTGAGCCTGTGTCAGAAGCTGCGGCCTCAGAAGATACTGGATCATAACAGCAGCTGAGGCATAAGGGAAAAAGGACCAATAAAAGAGTCCCTCAAGAAATAAGAATCTTCTTGCCTCTGGGAAATCTTCAGAAATGTATCTATTCTGGCGTTCTGCACACTGAGATTGATGCAGGCTAATTTAATAATGTTGGGTAACATCTGGAGTCTTACTTGAATGATTTCTTTATTTCTATGCATGTGAAAATGCTGGGTACATCACTCCACCCTAATCAATCCCTAGAACCTAGGGCACTGAGAATATAAACATTTTTAAATAGTCATTGAAAAACAATAATATTAGGGGTGGCCAAGAGAACACAGCAGTCTAATTCATAAGCATGAGTTTGAAAAGCTAAAGCAAAATGAAAATCTGTTGTATAGCTTTAGATGATTGATCATCAATAATGAACAAGGCACTCACATGTACTCTACACACACATTGTGGATGAGGGAGTATATGATGTAAAATATTAAAACATGAGGGGCCAGTGCTGCGGCATAGTAGGTTAAGCCTCCGCCTGGGGTGCTGGCATCCCAACTGGGCACCAGTTTGAGTCCTGGTTGCTCCACTTCTACTCTAGCTCCCTGCTAATGGCATGGGAAAGCAGTAGAAGATGACCCAAGCCCCACACCTGCGTGGGAGACCCAGAAGAAGCTCCTGGCTCCTGGCTTCAGATCAGCTCAGCTCTGGCTATTGTAGCCATTTGGGGAGTGAACCAGCAGATGGAAGATCTCTCATTGTCTTCCTCTCCCTCTCTCTCTGTAACTCTGCCTTTTGAACAAAATCAATAACTCTTTAAAAAAGGCAAATCTTTAAAAATAGTTAAAATATGAGTAACACTGTATTTGGAATATCTTCACTCATTTAAAAATAGACACCAATCTGCCCACGTATGAGTATAAATCACCAGGATGGAGTGTGGCCCTTGAGACAACAGTAAAATTGCTGGTGGAACTCTTTGTAGGACAAGGTTAATTTCAAACTTAAGTGGGTAGGAGAATGTTTAGCAAGTGAGATCAGTTTGCTTTTTTAACAAAGGCCTCTAGAATAATTATTAAGTTTTCACTGGTTTTCCAAAGAAGTCCAAGGGTTGGTGGACACAGCACTAGACTCAAAATGAAGAGAATTATCTGGATCTATGGCTTGTGAAAAAGGCTTAGAATATTATAATACCTTGCATGTCATCGGGGGTGCTTTATATATAACAATTATAAAATAAGTCATTGAAATATGATGAAATTATATTATTATATATAGTATAAGTAATACATAGGCTGCTACCATATTGAGAGTACATATTCAGGTATACACACAACAGTGTCATATGCTGTTGAAACAGTCGCGAACCTTATACATTTTGGAAGGCAACACTACAGTTAGAGGAAAGATTAAGTTGTTTTTGTAGGAGATATAGAGTAACTGAAAAGACAAAATAGCTGTCAAGGGAAAAATGTAACATAAAAACTATCCCTAATCTCACTACACAAAGAAAATAGAATTTGCAACTGCATGGCCCCTTCATAGCACTGCAGTGCCATGAATTCTTCCTATTTTGTCAGGAATTTTCCCTGTCTTCCTATTTAACATCTTCATGGGTATCTGTCTTATGTTGATGTAACATAATCTATATTGTTGGATACTTAGTGTGTTTCCAAAGTTGCTATGACAGATAATAGAATGAACACATCCATCCAGGTACCACTTCGCTGTTTAGCATTAGGATAAATTCCCAGGAGTGGAATTACACAGGTTGTGAACTTATTTTAGGTAGTGAAGTTGTGCTTTTGCTTTTCCTCGATCAAATGTGTGTCCACCAGGGGGAGCTGTGATGCCCCAAAATGCCCTCTGGTGGCCAAGGACTCCCCTGAGCGCAGCTGGGCATGGCCTGGAGACACTCCGATGCCAGGGATCCTGCTCTGGCCCTCCGACCCTCGTCCTCTAAATCCTTCTTTCTGATGCAAGGGTGAAGGCGAGGGGAAGGGAGGGCTGAAAATGAAAGATGGAAGGAGCGTGGATCCACTGTGGAGCAAGAATGAAAAACCAGGGAGCTCCCCCATCCCTCGTCATCTTCAGGGCCTGGTGACCAATAGGGAATTCATGCTGAAAACCAACAGCTAGCATTTATAGTTGCTTTCCGAGTGCCTGGCCCTCGTCACACTCAGTGACCTTACCCGGTGTCCAGCACGTAGCTCGGCGTCCATTTCCCTAAGATCCAAGGTCAGGGTGGGAGAAGGCGGGGCCTCTCACCTTTCCTCTACCCTTCCACGTGGGAGGCACCTAGGACACCAACTTACAACACTGCAGACTTCAGGCAATGCTTTGGCAGATGAAGGGACTTCACAGAGTTCATGGAAGATGGCATTAAAGGTGAGCCGATTTCCATGTAAAAATTTTTTTTTGAAATTTGAGCATAAGGCAAGCCTTGAAAAAGTTCACAGAAAATGCATATTATAAAAAAAACTATGCATGGATTTCAATTGTTTTTTTGTACCAACATAAAATTATCTTTTAATTCTATTCCTCATGAACTTTTTTTGAAGTGCCCTTGTGTCTTCCTTCGACCATCTACTGGATAGCAGTTCTTCCCCTTACATGTGAGTAGGCAACAGCTGGCCCTACCCCCCCCTCCTTTTTTTTTTATCTCTGGCCAGGTAGACAGGTCAGCAGTTAAAACAGTCCCTCAATTTGGGGAGCCCCTGTTGAGCACCACAAGTAGTTCTAGGCATAGTGGCTAACAAGACACATTGTCACAGATGTCAAGCAAGTAAATGAGCAGAAAACTTAGATGGCAACATTTTAGATAACAAAAGCTTTAGGTCAGAGCAGCGAAGATAATAAAACAGGGGAAATGCTAAGGAGGGATTGCAGGAAGGGGAAGCCCACTTCAATATTCCTTATTTGAATTTATTAGAGAAAGAAACTCTCATCCGATGGCTCATCCCCAAATGTCCTCAACAGCTGGGACTGGGCTAGGGCCACGGCCAGGAGACGGATACTCAATCTAGCTCTCCTTGCATGGGTGGTAGGAACTCAATTATTGGGGCCATCACTGCAGCCTCCCAAGATCTGCACTGGTTGGAAGATGGAGTTAGGAGCTGGAGCCAGGAACCAAACCCAGGCACTTGGATGTGGGACAGGGATGTCTTGACCTCTAGGCTAAATGCCAGCTCCTGGGAAGGCTACTCTATGTAGGTGGAACAAGGCAGGCCACGTGAAGAAGACACCATTGGAACAGACTGTAATGAGAGCAAGAGTGCAGTGCAGTGGAGCAAGGGTGGTCCAGGCAGAAGGAAGTGCAGGTGCAAAGGCCCTGAGGTGGGAACGATCCTGCCACCCATGAACAGAGGAACAGAGGACCCAGGAACAGAGACCACCAGAGGGACCCAGCATCGTTGGAGGAGGTGTGGAAGGAGGCGAAGGTCCAGGGTCAGGGAGCAACAGACTTACACGGGCCTGTGGTCCCTGGGGAGGATCAGGGCCTCTCTCTGCAAACAGTGGGAAGGCCCTGGAGGGTCCCCAACAGGGGGTGACAAGAACTAATGATGCTTCTAAAAGATCCCTCTGACAGTTGGGTGGATGGCAGAGTGCAGGAGGCCAGGGTGGAGGCTAGGAAGCCAGCAGGAGGATGGCCTGGGAGCCTTGGCAGTGGCCAGAGTCCACCCGCTAGCCAGGAGTCAGGCGGTAGCATGGGGAAGAGTGGCTTGACCAGGGATGCACTGGGTTGTATAGGCAACTTGCCTTGCCCATGTGGGATGACATCACGAGGGGAGGCTAGGAGCCCACAGGACTCTGGCTGAGGGTCCCAGTGGGTGCACTGGAGGTGCCTGCCAAAGACCCAGCCCCATGCCACGGGCACTGAGGAAGCCTTTACTGGGTCTATGGATTGATGGATGCACACACAGGGGCCTGTGGCTCCCAAATCTTACAGTGGGGTTCTCCTGCAGGCCATGGTACCCAAGAAGGGCCTTCCAAAGGCCGGATTGTCAATCAGCACAGAAAACAGACACCTCAGGGTGCTGGACCGTGGCAAGCCCCGGTACACGAGGATGCTCTGTGTCATGGGGCTCACATGCTGGGGTCCCTTTATCACGGTATGGAGGTCTTAAAGGCATAAGCTTCGGGAGAGACCCTAGTACTGAATAAAGTCCCTGCAGAAAAGCTGGGGCTGCCTGACACATGTATTTTTCTCCCTGAGGGGCTGTAACCATTTGGAGAAGGAACATATGAGGTTTGTCTGCAGCACTGCAAAGAGCATTTTCTAGGCATCAGGAGTTCCGAACACTACGTGGCAATGACAGCTTTTTAAAGGAAGTGGACTGTCTTTTTTATTTTTTTTAAAGATTTATTTATTTATTTGAAAGTCAGAGTTACATAGAGAGAGGAGAGGCAGAGAGAGAGAGAGAGAGGTCTTCCATCTGTTGGTTAACTCCCCAATTGGCCGCAACAGCCAGAGCTGTGCCAATCCGAAGCCAGGAGCCAGGAGCTTCTTCCTGGTCTCCCACGCGGGTGCAGGGGTCCAAGGACGTGGGCCATCTTCTACTGCTTTCCCAGGCCATAGCAGAGAGCTGGATCGGAAGTGGAGCAGCCGGCTGTTGAATCGGTGCCCATATGGGATGCTGGCACTGCAGGCCAGGGCGTTAATCCACTGCGCCACAGCGCCAGCCCCAGGAAGTGGACTTTCAAGGTGCACTGTTTCACTTCCCCATGGGTCAGAGTTTGGGAACCCAGCCACCCAACACCCACTGGATAGTCGTCCTCGGTGCCTTGTGGAACTCCTGCCCCATCTTCCTTGTCTCACACAAGAGTTCACTGAATCCTGAACAGCAGAGCGTCCTGGTAACTGGAGCTGGGGGAAGGCATGGGGAGAAGAGGCAACAGGCCAAAACAGGGAGTGGCCACAGAGGAGAGAGGAGAGGCAACGGCAGAAGCCAGGAGGGCGGCACTGTCCCTAGCCTCTGGCCAAGGCTGGATCAACCTCAGCTGTGAGCGGAGCCTGGGCGAGTCATGTGGCCTCTCTCTCTCAACATCCCCAGCCGTCAGAGGAGAAGACTGTGCACCTTGCGTGTTCAGCATCCTGGAATTCCATACGCACTATCTGCGATGGAGACCCCGGCTCACCCACAGCAGTTTGAGTATGTCCACTGCCTTCTCACATAAACGACAGTGGAGATGGGATTTTGGCACAGTGCTTAAGCCGCTAGCTAGCTGGGACACCTGTGTCCTCTATCAGAGTGCCCGACCTTGAGATCCGGCTTTGCCCACAAGGCCAGCTCCCTGCTAATGTGCACTCTGGGAGGCGGCAGGTGATGGCTCATGTAGTTAGGTCCCTGTCACCCACGTGGGAGACCTGGATTTGGTTCCTGGCTCCAGGTTTCAGCCTGGGCCAGCTGTTGTGGGCACTGGGGAGTGAACAAGTGGATAGAAATCTCTGTCCGGGCCGGCACCGCGGCTCACTAGGCTAATCCTCCACCTAGCGGCGCCGGCACACCGGGTTCTAGTCCCGGTCGGGGCGCCGGATTCTTTCCCGGTTGCCCCTCTTCCAGGCCAGCTCTCTGCTGTGGCCCGGGGAAGGCAGTGGAGGATGGCCCAAGTGCTTGGGCCCTGCACCCCATGGGAGACCAGGAGAAGCACCTGGCTCCTGCCTTCGGATCAGCGCAGTGCGCCAGCCAAAGCATGCTAGCCGTGGCGGCCATTGGAGGGTGAACCAACGGCAAAAGGAAGACCTTTCTCTCTGTCTCTCTCTCTCACTATCCACTCTGCCTGTCAAAAAAAAAAAAAAAAAAAAAAAAAAAAAAAAAAGAAAGAAATCTCTCTCCGTTTCTTCCTGTCTCACTGCCTCTCTTAAAAATGTTGTGGGGCTGGCACTGTGGTGTAGCAGGTAAAGCCCCTGCCTGCAGTGCTGACATCCTATATGGGTGCTGGTTCGATTCCTGCTGCTCTACTTCTGATCCAGCTCTCTGCTATGGCCTGGGAGAACAGCAGAAGATGGCCCAAGCACTTGGGCCTCTGCACCCAAGAGGGAGACCCAAAAGAAGCTCCTGGCTCCTGGCTTTGGATAGGCTCAGCTTCGGCTGTTGCAGACAACTGCGGAGTGAACCAGCAGATGGAAGGCTTCTCTCTGCCTCTTTTCTCTCTGTATAACTCTGACTTTCAAATAAATACAAAAATCTTTTAAAAAAGTTATAACATACAAACATGCCTTGATGTATATATTAACATATATGTATCACTGATACATCCTCATATACATGTACATATGCATGTGTTAAGTTTCCCTTCCAACATGGGCTCCCAAAGAGAGAAGCTTCCCTTACAGGGAAAACCCACTGCTGTAGAGTCATACATTCCCAATTAACACAGATTAACAGCAGCATCAAAGCTTGGCTTACGTGTGTTTTAGGGTTTGCAACCCACAGTGATAACCTGTTTAGCTTCACGGCAAACGGCACAGCTGGGTGAGGCGGGCATGTTTGCTCTGATTATATAGAAGAGAAAGAGAGGGAGCTGGCCTTGTGTCACAGTAGGTTAAGCCATCGCCTGCCACACGGGCATCCCATATGAGTGCCAGCTG